>NC_053452.1:30101982-30270082 GCF_015227805.2 Hirundo rustica
GGTTGACAAATAACAATTGCAAAAGTTTCTAATCTCTATTTTGAAGATGTCTTGTTAGGTTTTAAATGTCACAATCTTGATAAGGCAAAACCATGCTGGAGAAGGAAGAGTAGAGCCAAGTCTCTTGGCCTCCTTTCACTGCTTGAGAAGACAGCCGGAGGAAAAGACACAACAGGAGAAATGGCAAAAATTAAATTAGACTCTTGAAATCCTATTTAAGGTTTAATGATCAAGGGTGTTAACTCAAGGATTTATACCTGTGATTTTGAAATTGATGTCTGTAATTAACTAATGATTTTGCAGAGCTAATATATTCTCTAAGGAAAGTCTAAACTCTGCAAGTTTTTTGGTTGCAAGCAGCTGCACAACAGCAGCCTCCAGAAGTTTATTGCAAGGGCAAAGTCAAGACTTGGACTGTCCTTCTACCATCAAAAGGCTGATTGGCACTCATTGAGCTCAAACAGAATCATTTATAGCCACTGGCAAATAGGGTCCAGGTAACTTTCCTCTGGTGGGTGGATTTTTAGGTTTTGGATTAATGACACCACAGATACAAAGACATATGCGATGGCTATATGCCGAGCTAGCTCAATTTCAGTAGGATTCAGGTTCAGGGTTCAGGTTCCTAAAGGAGTAGGGTTGTATTATCCACTCAAGATGCACCAGGGCAGATTTAGATTGGACATCAGGAGGAATTTCTTCAAGAAAAGGGCTGTTAGATGCTGGAACAGACTGCCCAGAGAGGTGGTGCCATCACTGTCCCTGGAGCTGTTCAGGAAATCTCTGGACATGGTACTCAGTGCCATGGTCTAGTTTACAAGGTGCTGATCAGTCAGAGGTTGGATACTCAATGATATTTATTATTGATATTTCATGGATGGCTTTACCCTCTATCCTCAGTTTCCCTGCCAGCATTTAGGTGCAGGACTGCGTCAGTCATTGCGCATTTAGATCAGTCACTGTGCTTGACACAAAACCTTCCAGAATGGGGACCTTTGGGAGTTAAGATGGAGAAATGGGTCAGCTGCTGGAGAGCTGCTTAAATCTGGAAGGGAAAATGTGAAAACAGAATTTAAAATCCTGCATAGAACAGGTAACTGTACGCAGGTACTGTTACGTTACACTGCAGTAATGGGAGGGACCCATAGCATTTACTGCTTTGGCATGAAAAAGCAGGAGTAGCAGGACCTTGTTAAGTGAAACCAAATATGGAGGACTTAAGGTCTGGGGGGCTTGTCACCTCCTGTCTTGTTTGCTGCTGTTACCCTGGGATGATTCATCCAATAGCAAGGCTATGCGTGAACTCCAAAAATGAGAAAACCACCACACGATAGAATCACTGCCGAGCACACATCAATGTGGACAGAGAGTAGACGCCTTTTTCAGCACTTGAACCAACTGCAGCCCGATCCTGCTCCTCCTTGCCAGCTCACCAAGACTGTGCTTTCCAAATGGCCATTCAGACACCCCAGCTTGATTGATTTAAAGGCACACAAACCAGATATTAAGTCCATCCACAATCTCACCTGTTTATCCCAGATCCAGTCCCGGGTTTTTCAGTTTTTGGTCTCCAAATCACTGGCTAATCCAGCTTGAGGTTTGGTAGAAAATCATGTACATATTGCCCTATTTATATCCAGAAAATGGAATAAAGTCAACAAAATGGAAATAGAGTTTAAGGAGATGACAAACTGTTGTGATTAGCTAAGTGCACTCTCTGATATCTCACTTACTCATGCCCAGTCTTTCTTCCCCTGCTTTTTCCCACATGTGCATTCTGATCATAGAAGAGAAAGTGTTGCCATTTTGTAGTTTACTGAGGCAAAATTCATTATGAAGCTGCTCAACAGTCTTTGTGAGTTATATTTTAAGTCATCAAGTATTAATGAAGAACAATGGACAGGTTATTATGCACGGTTCATTAGAAATTATCGCTGTCTGAAGTAATCTAGGATGGCCAGTCCTAGACAGCACTGATTTTTTTCTGCCATGGTAAGGCTAAACAAGGCCATTAATTAAAGTAAGTCAAGGTGGAACTGCGTGTATATTCTTTTGAAAAGCAAAATAAGTCTACATTGGATTTCCACCATCTCATAAACCCAGAAAATTGTCAATATTAATAGCACTGTCAAGACACCATAGAAAGAATTACAGAGATAAAAGTGATAGAGGCAGCACCATTATTACTTGCTATGAAGCTTTACTCCTGAACGGAAAAAAGAGCTGGTTGGGCCATAGCAGGAACTCATATGACATCCCATGTGACAGCAGTATCTGTTTAAAACAGAGGAGTGGTAATTTGTCTTGTTGAGATATATGTATTGTTGCTTTCTTTGGATACAGAAGGCAGTATTGCAAAGATGTCCACAGGAGTTCACAAGAGTTGAAAGGTTTTTTCACCTTCCATCAGTTTCATTTTATACAAACAGGGAACTTTTTACCATGGGTGCTTCCTCCTCTTCTACACTTAGTCATAAAATGCTTCTTGGAGCCACACCAGTACATGAATGATCATATTGCATAAGACAAAATACTGCCAATATTTTTATCACTTTACTTGCATTTGAAGCATATCAAGCATACTAATTAAGACATTCTACAGAGAAGCTGTAAAACAACCCAATGCACTTACAATCTGTCTTATTATAGCATACAATGGGTCAACCAGATAATAAACAAGGAAAGATCAATTGTAGCTGTTGGGAGTATTGGATGAGGTTTATGTTCAGGCTTGGATAAAGTTCTGGGGCATTGACATTTTTCCAGGAATTCATTAGGCTGAGTTCCACGCAGGAGTCTGTTGAGCAGCTTCACTGAAATCAGCTCTCAGCAGCAGCCAATGGAGCCAGGGAATATAATGGACCTTTAGCTCAGGTGGGTCTCTAACTGCTGGGCCTGGGGGTGCAGTAATCAGATAGTGCTGCAGGAAAGCAGACTGTCAGTAAGTGATGCTTTTAGTAGAAATTTTTCTGGGCAGCCCTCTGGTCCCGAAGGGTGCAGTGGTGTTTCTGTGTCTATGTCTTGTGTTATAGGTGTGGCTGAGGACATGGCAGAGGCTCATGAAGTAGCTGGTATTGTCTGCCTATGCCTAAGCACTGTGCTTAGCTAGAGGAGTGCTACAAGCTCCCAGCAACAGGGGAACATTATTACATTTTCTAGGAATTTCTAAAAAAAATGTTAGATAATTAGCTTGCTAACAGGAGGTGAAGAGCATTATTCTTCACAGCTGAACATGTGACACTGACTTGTAAATTGCAAGTTTTTGCCTTTTTAAGGAAACAAGACTTAATGCACTAAATGTGAGCTCAGTTCCCCTGTGTGACTTAAACTCACTGGGGAATGGTGAGTAAGTGTGATGGGGAGTAGGCTCCAGGCACTGAAGTGAATTCTTAAATAAAATAACAATTTGTAGAGGCTTTCTCAGCTCCAAATTCAAGGTAGAAGAGAAATCATTCATGCTGCTAATTCCCACAATGTGTCACATACACATATATGTAGAATGTTCCTGACAAAGCTGGCACCAGGGACAGAAGAATCCCATGCAATGCAGCAGTCTGAAAGAGCCCAACCTTTGTTTGCCCCTGGGCTCCTGGGATGACTTATGCGCCTGTTCAGTGAACTGTTGTTGGAAACTGAACTAGAATAATTTTTGATTTTATGAAGAAGCCAAGTAGGAAGGCCTTTTTTCAGGTCAGTTAGTACTGAAACTTTCTATTTTGGCATCCTCTTGGAGTTTTAGGTTTGCCTAATAAACATTCATGCAGGGAGGAGGACAGTGGTTAGCTGACTCCACTGTCTTTTGCTAGCCAAACAAGCAATTTTCCCTAGTCATAGTTCCAAAAGTAGGCCAGCCGAAGGTCAAATTATTCTTACAATACCTGTCTCTTTAGAGATTCACCTTAGTTGTAGGAGAAGGTAAGGGAGTTAATGTCTCTGAGGAAGAAGTAGAGGAGTAGAAAAACATGTTTTCATCTACAAGGTGATCTGAGCAACCAGTTACTCAGCTACTCTGTCCCTCACTTTCCTACATCCAAGTGCATTTTCTTTATGCCTTTCCCACCAGCCTACTGAAGGCTTGCAGGAAATCTTCAATGGATGGCTTCAGATGACTTCCTATATTATTTGAAAATTAAATGACTTTCAAAATGTTAGCTTACAATACTAGAATTCTTCAGTCTTCTCCCTCTTCTCTGCTCAAACACCTTGAGGTGTATAACTGTCAGCGATTTCACTCACATCCTATTCCAGCTACCACGGAATAATCTGTTCAATTTCTCAGTTTGCCCAGTGGAAACACTGCTAGTGCTCCTGAACAACAGTTTTGCTGTTGTGTCTGGAGTTACTCACTCTGAGAGCAGCTGTGTGAAATGTCCCAGGTAGGAACCAACGCCAAGGACTAAGGGAGGTCTGAAAGCTAAGGAGCTAAGGTGTGACCCTACTTTGAAATATGTTTTGTTGCTGGGATTGCACAAAGTAGCCGAGGTTTGTCCTGAAGGTCATCTGCTCGTATAGGGCCACCTACAGTGCGCTGCCAAGGACCACTCCAGATGGCTTTAGAACATCTCCAGGGACAGAGTCCCTGTGACATTTCTGGGCAACCTGTGCTATTACCTGGACATCTTCACAATGCAAGTGTTTCCTGATGCTCAGATGGAGCCTCCACTGCTTCAGTTTGTGCCCAATGCTTTTTGTCCTTTCCCTGTGCACCACTGGAAAAGAGTCCGTTTTACTTATTTAGTCTGCCTGACTTGTGAAATTCAAGAAATATGTCCAGAAAGTAAATTATTTGAGATATGAAGATGCTCAGTAGGATTTATCTTAAAAGCCCTTGTCTGAGCAAGCAGTTCAGAGGGACGGCTTCACAATCTTCACACCCTTCACTGCACTAATACTAAGAGATAAGGGTTATAATGTCCTCAATACATCACCATTAAGAAATACACTGTTATTGTGTGGGTTCTTGGGGACATAATCTCCTAATGAGCTTTACATTCTCTCTCATACTCAAAGTGAAAATCACAGCAAACAGTCTGAACTTACCCAGTGCTGCTTGTCCACAGCAACCACTGCATGTCAAAGCTTTTTTTATTTAAAGGTTTTTCCCCGTTTTCACAGTGAATTTTTTACCTTGTTTTGTGTTTTAAATACTCTTTGAGGTTTGAAACGCTCGTTGCTTTGCCAAGGGACTGGGTCCTGTTTGGCTTTTGCTTCTGTTGTTTTATCTAGCCTGATTTCTTCCTGCTCATTATCCAGAGTGGCTGGGACTTGGAATCTCTCATGTCTGGCTTATGCTTGGTGTTTGTTTCAGGCAAGATCTGTTTTCTGTCAAATTCACTGTGCACCATTAGCCACGGTGAAATGCCAAGGTCAAATCTCTCCCCATATATTTTATCTATCATGTAATCCTCTTTTGAGAAAGCACTATTACACTGATTAAGGGGTTTTAAAATGCTCATAAATCTTCCATTTCTCTGTTTGCAGTTGATAAATTTGGCTTGGCCATGGCTGGAAGGGCAGATGGACTGCCAAGTGCAAAAGACCCATCCTGAAGGCATCATCTAAGGCAGCATGGAGTTGAAGATGGCCAAAATCATAATTCATGCAAAATAACCTTCTTGGATGCTTCAGTTCCTGTAGCTACTCCTACAAGGCTGCCAGTTTGCTTAACTGTAGCTAGCAATGCATATCTTGCTAAATCATGCTCCAGACTAGGCAGCCTACTGGGGACTGGAGGGAACCACTGATGCATCTTTCTCTGGCAGCTCTGCCAGCAGCCCAGCCAGGCTGACAATAGACCAGCAGACTTGCTCACTCTTGTGTGCGTGCACAACAAATAAAACATGTTTTGGTAGTCCTGTTAGAGGACAATTCAGTCTTTGGCATTCTTTTCCTTTTTGACCCCAGCAAACATGTCTCCAAGCAAACAACTTCAGTATTATTCTCAAAGGCAGAAAATGGACTACCATAGACTGTTGGGAGTGATATGAAAGGGTTTTTCTTTCTTGTGAATTACAAGGTTCCTGATTATTTAACAGGTGAAAAAAACATAGCCTTATTCCCAGCCTCTTTCTGTAAGTCATTTTTATTAAGTGAAAGTGGTATTTTTAAGGAAACAGTGTAAGAGCCTTCCTCTTCCTCTCCTTTTGCAATAGTATACATAAGAGGTTAGACCCTCCTCAAAATACCTCAGGCCAATGAAATAATTCCCTTATATTTAATGACTACCTTTCTCCGAGTTTTTTTATGGTGTCTGAACCTAGGATTCAGGCATGGTGAAAACCTTTTATAAGAGATTCTTCATTTTCTTTCCCTTGTCTTCTGCTAAGTTTCAGTATTGTTCCTTTCCTCACTTTCTGGACTAGAAGTTTAACAATACTTTATGTTCCCTTCATCACAGAAACAAGTATTCTGGGGTTTCTGTTCATTGCATCTGATCAGACTGGTATCAATGAATATTGCAACAGATTACTTTCTAGTTTTGCTTATAGTTTTCTGCATAAAGCACCTCTGTTGACTCTTGCAAGAACTCAGATTTTCACCCTAATATAAAAAACATAGCAGTAGGATAAGAAAAAGACAGTTTTCTGGACACTATCAATATCTAATCAAGATTCCAGTGGCTGGGCTGTTCATGTGCATCTCCGTTGGGGAAAAAAAAAAACCAAATATGACTCACGGCAGGACAAAGGCAGTGATATCAAGAATGCATATCCTGTATGATGCTTAGTATGGTTGCAGGAAGAATTCCCTTTTTTCTAGTATGCTGGAGAGGAGATTTTTGATTTCACAGGTCAAACATGAGAATATAGCCTTCGGAAACAGAATTTCAGATTTTGATGAAGAGCAAACAGTTGCATGCAGCTCTGCAGCTGGTTCCAATTTCACCCAAACCAACAATATGTCACAGATGTTATTTGGTTTCTTGCTGAACACTGATGATGTTTCACATGAAGGTGCTTTGCAGCATAATCTCGTGTCTTAATATGACGCCTGTTAAGAGCTGTAGTTGTATAGAATCTCCTTGGAAAGTAGGTGAAATCAGGTTTTTGAGGACAGCTTTTAAGTGAAGCTGAGATTTCAGTGGATTGCGTTTGGGTGCACATTTTAAAAACAAAAGAAAGACCAAGTCATTGTTATAGGTTAATACACCAGAATAATTCTCATCAGCTTGTTAGATTATACCTCTACATATGAAGACCCAAGAAAAATCTCTATCTGGTGATGTATGGAGATACTGTGTATGTTCAGGATGCATATAAAAACAGGTAATGCCAAAACAGTTCAGTACTCCAGTCTGTGCTAAACCACATTGTTTTCCTGTGTAGATCCACTGATGATCCTACTTAGGCAGTTGCTTCAATAATTATATTTACCTCTGTCACAGCCTTTCCTCAATTTGCCCAGTAGTGTAAACAGTGGATATAAGTAATATGAACTTTGCAGACATCCTTCATTTTTAATTAGTTTGTGGAAGAAAGGAGGCAGATCTGAGTGATGATAAAGAGTGTTCCCTCTGGTGATCCACTTTTGTTTCTCTAACCCTATAAGACCACTAATATGTCTGGCAATCCACAAAGGGGTAATTTCAAAAAGACTTGCAGAATTTCTGGATCCGCTTGTGCAAATTCTTCCTTTGCTCAGCCATCTGACAATCTAAGATCTGTACCTTAAGAGATATCCTCCTTTCTAATGGATCCTCCTATTTAGTGGGGTCCTGTATTTTCGCTTCTAGGGCTCATGCTGAGCCCTGTGTGCTGCCATTAACACATTAACAAAATCAGAGAGGTGTTATAATAGTGAAGAGGTGGTCAATGTTTTTAAGAGGTGAAAGAATCATGTACACTTATGTTCTGCTAAACGCCTTTGAGAAACCAAAATGCTTTGCGCAAAATTCTACTCTGAGAGTCATTCTTCCAAAAGAGAACCTGAGAACAAATCATAATTCTATCCCAAGGGATATGCTGTGCTTCTGGTCTTTGTTTAGGCTTGCTTGGTGTTTGCACTGAAAGGAAAGAAAGAAGCAGTGCGTGCAATTCTGTGTCGGCTTGCTGTGTTAATATCTGCAGCAGTGACTAATGTCTCTTGTCACATATTCCCACAAGGAATAACATCCCAGACAGTGAACTCTCAGAAAGCGCCAGGAAGCTTTTGGCATTCCTGTTCAAAGACTTTGGCATTTTCTGTAGCAGCAGTACATCCCCATATTTCAATTCTTTTCAGTCTGGAAAAAGTTAAATGAGCCTAGTACAGCTGAGTGTTTGCAGACTTGTACCCAAGTGCTATCGGTCCGCTGAGATTTGAGATTGTTTTTAACACATCTGTCAGCATGTTCACCTGGAGATGAGTGTTAACTGGATACATTCAAGGCAGTATTACTGATCCATTTCGTGAGAGTTGAATCAAGCTCCAGAGGTGAAAGAGAATAACAAGTGTTTTCCCCTCAGTTCACACAGGCTGATGAGTAAATTGTCGGGTAGAAAACTTCTGCATTTTCCTCCCTAGAAATTTACAGCCCTAGAAATTATCATACAATTTTCAAGTTTTCTTCACATTAACACTGTCTAAATGTGTGGTGGTGGCTTCTAATTCAAGCACATGGCCTTCCTCTGTCGCATTTCTAGAAAATAACTGGGAATTCTTCCTGTGTTGATAGTGTCTTCACCATAGCAAACACTGTTGTCTCAGGCTTGAGAAAATGGTCAGGTGCTGGGGATGCTAAACAGATTATTGGAATTGTTTTCCCTTATTTTAATTATGTGGTTCCTAAAAAAAGCTAACTGATCCACAGAACAATGCATATAGAGGAGATGTGTAAGGTAGATTAATTTAGGGAGAAAAATATGAGGCTGCAGTACAAGGCTTTCTCTTTCATTAGTGGCACTTCAAGAGCCTTCCTGAACTTTTGAAACCAATTTTCATATTAAATTTGATTTATTATGTTATGTGATTATTATTCCAGAATATTGCAATGCTTTGTTATATTTCAGTGTTCTGCATGTGGATCAGGGCAATCCCAAGCGTGAGTACAGGCTTGGTGAAGAATGGATTGAGAGAAGCCTTTAGGATGAATTCTTGGAGGTGTTGGTTGGCAAGAAGCTCATCTTGGCCCATCAGTGTGCACTTGCAGCACAGAAAACCAAAACCAACTACATCCTGGGCTGAGGGAGGGGATTTATTTTTGCCCCTCCACTCTGCCTTGGTGAGACCACATGTAAAGTCTTGCATCCCAGATAAGAAGGGTGTAGACCTCTTTTAGTGGGCATGGAGAAAGGCCACAAAGACGATCAGACAGCTGGAGCACCTCTGCTAGGAGAACAGGCTGAGAGAGCTGGGACTCTTCCTACTGGAGAACAAAAGAATGCAGGGAGACCTTATAGCACCTTTCAGTCCATAAACGGGACTACAAGATAGCAAGAGAGGGACATTTCACCAGAGCACACAGTGTTAGGATAATGGGTAATGGCTTTAAACAGTAGTTTTAGATTATGTATTACTGGAACAGGTTGCCCAGAGAGGTTCTGGAAGCCGCATCCCTGGCAGTGTTCAAGGCCAGGTTGGGTGGGGTTCTGACCAGCCTTGTCTAGTGGAAGGTGTCCCTGCCTGAGGCAGAGGGGTTGAAACTACATGACCTTCAGTCTTCTTCCAAACCAAACCATTCAATGATTCTAAAATGCTTTTCTCGATTCAAGGAGGATCATTTGTAAGCTCAGTTTGAGGCAGGATAGTGCCTCAAATTTGTTTTTGAAACAAAATTACCTTGGAGCATTCCTTTCTGATCTTTTCTTATCATGACAAAGCTTAAGAGAGCCCAAGGTTGTGCTTGGGTCTGCTGGGATGGATACAGAAGAGAGATGGATGATTTTCTGTTAAAAAAGTGGGGGAATCATGCTGATCTGCTGTTTTGTACTCCTTTAAAAGAACGAGAGTGTTGAAAAAAAATTTAGGACATAATATTAAGATTAAAAAATCAAACAAATTTATCTCATCTTGTTTGCAAGATCTTTTTATTAAATTCAGCTAGAGAAAAGTTTTCCCCTTTTTCCCCAAAGGACTTTTTTCAAAACATTTATATAGCCCTGTAACATTTACACAGTGCTCTACACTGTTGACATGTTTCTTACCTGCGTGAATGGAGACAAGAGAAATACATGGATGACAAGCTATTATTGATAAAAATGGTAAAGAAAAATGAAGCAGAAGGACTGGGGGGAGCTCTGGACTAAGAATAAACCAGGGCTGAAACTGGAGGGAAGTTATTGCAGAACACAGGTGAGGAAAGTTAAGTCATTTGTGTGTGCCAATACTCTGGGAAATAATGAGAAAGCAGAACAACAAAGCAGCATAAACAGAGGGAAGAGCAGATGTCTAATTAACCTAATTTTTTTTTAGAGTGAAATAATTCTTAAATGTTCCTGTAGAAGTGTGAGCCATTTGTCAGGAGCACTGCTGGTTAAATTAATGTAGCAGTGACTCTGTGTTTAGAGACAATAGACGCTCAGTTATCATTTCACATACTCCCACCTAAATCAGAATTTCATGCTGTGGTAAAAACCATGCAGGGAGAGATAGCAATCCCCAGGTCTGTGCTGCATAGGAAATATTTCCACCCTGCAAGGATTAAGAGTGTGGCCTGTGCTCTGTATAGACTCAGAGTGCAGGAGAAAAATCTCACCAATCTTGTAATGTACCCACTGCTACACCCAAAACTACAGAAGTATTTTAAGCCTAGACTAAATCAGAAGCCCTGTTCTATTAAAGGTGAGGTTATGGCTCAGTGTAAGAAATTTTTAGAGAGCACTTTATATATGTAGACTTCACACATTTACAATATATAATGTGATATGGAAATTATAATGGAATTTTTATATACAGAATTCAACCTAAATTCTGAACACTCACCTCCATATCAGATCATGCTGCCAACTTACACAGGCTGATGATAATGTCAAAACTTTCGTGTTAAAAGTGGATTACAAAAGATGTATTTGTATCACAGGTCTGTGGGAACAACATTCAAAAAGTTGGTTGCATTCTTGCAGTTGGCTGCCTGCCATTTGTGATCTGAATTTTATTGTGTTGTGTTCCTTGCATGAAAACTCTTTTCTCTTTGGACTTCTTTACACCCAAAGTCAGTGAGGTTAGTAAATCCCAGGGCATTAGAATTTCCAAAGTCTTCATGGTACTCCAGATGGAGATTTAACTTTCCTTTTTCACAGAGCAAGGCAATCTGTTTACGTTGTTACATCAGGAACTGTGGAAAGTTAGACAAAGCACTTTATTTTTCTCCTTCAAGGTTTTTGTCTCCAAAGGCTATTTTCTCATATTTTGAGAGCTTCCAAAAATGTTAGGAGTCTTTGCTGTATTTTGTTACTTTGGCTCAGAGTTCCTGCTTAAAAGAAAGTGGGAAAAATTGTTAAATTATTGAAGTGGATGTGTCTATTGGTTTGAGACTTAGGGGAAAAAAAAATAATTTCTATACATAACTTCACGTCCCTCTTCCCTCCCCTCTGTCCTCCAAGAATAGCTATAATATAAAGCCAGAAAAGCTATTTTCTGAAGACCTGAGATAGATCTACTATTGAAGCCAGTGGTGTTGTTTCCAGGTGGACCAAAGATTCATTATTCTAGTGTAGAAAAAGCTTGCGTTGGAGAACTTTAATAAAACTCCAGTTACCAAAAACCTTACAGAGCCAGATTCAGGAGTTTTGAAGCGGCACATTATCTACGTGAAGATGGGACTAAATAAACTGCCCAGCACAAAAGGACCTGGGGGTGCCAGTCAACAGCAGCTGAACATGAGACAGATTGTGCCGAGGTGGCCAAGAAGGTCCATGGCATCCTGGCTTGTACCAAAAATAACATGGCCAGCAGGATCAGGGCAGTGATTGTCGCCCTGGACTTGGCACTGGCGAGGCCACACCTTGAGTGCTGTGTCCATTTACCACAATAAAGACATTGAGGTGCTGCAGTGTCCAGAGGGAGGTTTGGAATCCAAGTATTATGGGGAGCAGATGGGGGATCTGGGGTGGTTTAGCTCGGGAAAAGGAAGCTGAAGGGGAGACCTTAATGCTCTCTGCAAGTGCCTGAAAGGAGATTGTGACAGATGGGGGTCAGCTTCTTCTCCCAGGCAGCTATTGGTAGGACAAGGGGAAATGTCCTCAAGTTGTGCCAATGGATTTCAGGTTGGATATTTGGAAAATTTTCATCATTGAAAGAGTGGTGAAACATTGGAACAGACTCTCCAGGGAAGTGAAGGCTTTTCTATCCCTGGAAATGTTTAAAAAACAAAGAGGTGACACTTTGTTATATGGCTTAGTGAACCATATTTGGCCAAGGGCTGGACTTAATGATCTTGGAGGTCTTTCAACGGTTCTATGACAGTTTTTTTCCTCAAGAACACTCAACATTTCAAATGAATTATTTTTTTGTTTTTAAACTATACATTCTTTCTTATAAAGGACCTTGCAAAGTCCAGCATCTCAGAGATCAAGGCTAAGCTTGACTGTGTGAGATGCTTTCTGGGTAGGATTATTTGAGATCACAAACATTTGCAGGTGCAGGATAGTCAAGGACAAAACTCTCCTCATAGTTTTGGTTGAGATGATGACATGATGTGTGGCCATTCATGTGTACAGTGCTTGAATTCCCTGCTTTCCTCCTGCCCTGCCTAAGCAGGCAAAAGTTTTAGAGAGCTGCCATACAGAATACCAGCTCAAGAGCTGCCAGCCCTCTTTATTTATGGTCAGGAGGTTAAGTATAGGGTACCAAATAATAACTGAAGAAGGTTGATGCCTACATTTGTGAAAGCTAACCCTTTTGTGGAAGTGTCTTTATGACTACAAATAGTGGAAGGATGGGAAGTAGCCTTTTTTCCCTCTAAGGGAATGCACCTCTGTGCAACAACACTACAACACAGTTCATTGCACTTATCCTAAAGCAAGAAGAGATGTGATTTTGTATTGTAATTCCTGAGAGCAGAAAATAATCTTTTACTCCTCCTGGGCACTACCATATCTTTCTAGTCCTCTTGCTGAGTCATGTTAAACAAAGCATCAAATAAAATTCATGACCTGACCAAATGGTCTCTCTCTGTCTAAGAGGTTGCAAAGAAAGACCTCCATATTGGGATTCAAAAAGAGCTAAGGAGGGAGTGAATTTATGGAAAGAAATCTGTCTCATTAGGGATGATTAATGTGAAGGAAGAGCTCATTTATCTGGAAGGCACAGCGTTGGAGCAGACACTGTGGGCAGGATGGGAAAATACTTGGCTGGAACAAAAGTTGTCACTGCAGAAGGAAAAGGGAAGAGAAAAAGCCTTCCATGCTTATCAAGGATGCAGGGAGCAGATGCCTTTCTGTCTTCTGCAGGAGAATTGTCTTTGAAAAAAAAAAAAAAAAAAGAAAAAGAGAAAACACTTTACTAAATGTCTTGTGCCGCTTTTGACCTTCATCTTCAGCTGAATAAATGCAAACCGTTTCCCCTCTCTGTGACAGCTGTTAGGTGAAAGAGATACTCTGAACACACTGCCTCTTTATGTTACCTTGCCCTTGCTTACACCTGCCCAGTTTGACAGTGAGCCTGCAGTAAGCACTGGTAGCAGACAGAGTTTGCCCGTACCCTTACTATTGGAAATGAAATGCAGAAGATGGAATGACAATCTACTCTGTATATCTGAGTTCATCTGATGTCACTGATGTTTAGGAACCAATACATTGTCAGATGTAGCTGAAAAAGAATGCTATGTCCTGGCAGTTCCTTGGTTGTTATCTGTACTAAAATATTCTTGGGGCTGTCTGGGCTGATGTCCTCCATGTGTCCTGGAGTATAGCAGCACAGGGCTTATTCTAACCTTTATTTTTGGGGCATCTCATAACTTTGATCCAAAGGTTCAGCAGCACCTAAACTATGAGGAGGAATCCAAGAGTTATGTCCAGGACACTTTGTCTCCACTCTCTGGCTTTGCTGTGCTGCTGAGTTGCTGGTGGATCTTTTTAAATGAGTTCTGCTCATGAAATTAACCTGAAGCTACTGGTCTCTTACTCAAAAACACAGTAAAATCTTTTTTCCAGGGTGGCCCATGGTTGAAAGAGGCCATTCATGGAAATTGAAGATTGAATGGTTTAGGCAAAGGAATTTAAATAGCCTAGGGAATTTTCAAAGGAACACTCAACTGTATTAGTGTGGACAAAAAAGTCTTAATTTGAGGGATATATAACCGAAATTATTCAAATGCCAGTGTTTTCTTGAGCATCTGTAGGCTTCATCTATATCCATTCCTCAGCAAGTTTTTGCTCAAGCACAGTTTGGATGAAATACCAAGGCACCCAACATCCAGATGCAATTCAGTCAGATTCAGAATAAGGGTCACAGTGAATCTGGTGAGGCCACCAGAAATGGATCTGATCTCATCTGTTCAAGTTATTTTTAGGAAAAAAAAAAAAAAAAATCAGTCATTGTGTGAGAGAAATTTATGATGTTGCTTTTATGCAAACCTTTTGCTAGTATGTTATGTGCTACCATTTCGTACCTGGAAGAGATCAAAAACAGTAACTTTAAAAAAAATTAAGAAGCTTTTTACAATGAAAAAAGCATTGTTAGGGAGGATTTTTTTAGAATTAGATAACTTTTTGTACCAGTATTTTGAAATTAAAAAATAACAAAAATAGCTAATTATTTTATAAAAACTCTAAAGCAAATGTGTAAAAGCACTATTCAAATACGTAAACCATAAAATGGCTTACTGTGAAAAAAACATTATAAAGTAGTTTTGACCTCCTAATATGGGTCTTAAATGCCTGTCATGTTCAGTTTGTATCTCACTACCACTGAAGTAAAGGTAGAGTGATCTTATATGTGACAGAGGTCTGGTAGAACACAGAGGTGAGTTGAAGAGACTTGAGGTCAGCAGAGCAAATGCAAACTTGCCTGAGCAGTTCAGAGGTAGCTGTATGGGGCCAAAGGCTTCCAAATAGTTGTAAATTTGTGCCTGAATATGTAAGGTAAATACTAAGAAGCTGCTGAAGAATGCTTCTAAGGCGTCTCAAGAAGCTGTACATAAGAGGTTGTAGCTCTTGGCTGCGTTTTGGCCAGCTGTTCCTCTGAAGGTTTCTCCAATTGTGCAGGGCTTCTCTTTCCAGGGAGATTTGATAGTGTCTCTGCCTTTGGTTGGGGGTCACTGTCTGTAAAGGCTTTCCTTCCACTTCATCGGTTTCTAATTGCTACCTGAGATACGACTGTTCAGTCACAGACAGCTGTGTGCAGGAGTTTCTGAACACGTTAAGATGCCAAGCTTTTTATGTAAACTGTTCCATACAGGCAGCTCTCAGTGTAAAAAGAAATGACAATGCAAGATGCAAGGAAGGACAAAGGCTGTAAGTTTAATGCTTGCACTGCAACAATCTGTGAGCTTCTAAACTCATGTTGGAAGACATTTCTTGTTTTCCCTGGTCTCTGATCAGTTGCAGATTTTCAGTAAGTGGACTGTAGCATCCAGGTGTTCCAATGTACCCATTCTGATGCTGGGCAGCACCAAGATTTTTGGGTAAACTGAAACTAGAAGTTTCTCCAGAAACTATGGAGATGTGATATAATCTTGTGCTTTCCTGAATGTTCAGAAACCAACTTTAGCCTGAAAGCGATTGATTTCTTCTTTTGCAATGGTTTTCCCCTTCTTTCTTCTGCACTTCCTTTAAAATTCAGCTATTATAATCCCAGGTAATATTTTCTGTGCTAAATTTCCCCTTTGAATCCAATCTGAATCTTGGCATGAGCTCCCCAGCCTGATTTCACACTGCATGACTGATGCTCTTTCTCTTTTTCCACCTTTCAGCTTCCCTTGTCCAAACCCTCTGAGACAGGGAGACTGGACACCCCCAGGACTTTTTCTACAGTGAATTCTCTGTTCTATAAATTCTTTCCATTTTGTAGCTAGTTTCACAACCCAAGGATTTTCTATTTTTACTGGATGGTACTTGTTTTTTCTAAGCAGTGGCTCATTTTGATCACCATTCAGAATTTCTTCTATTTAAGAGATGTCTTATTTGGATGACATGGCCATTACACACAGTACTCCAGGGAAGGTTGTGCTGTTACTTGCTGCTCTAAATTCCTTGTCTAACAGAGCCTTAATAGCCTATAGAAGATAAACAAAGGAGCTGAACATTGGAAGTGACCCAGAAAGCTGGATCTAAGCACCTTTAAGCTTCAGGGAAATTTGGATTCAGATGAGAAGTTTTTTGGCTTGTACTTGGAGTGTAGTCAGCAATTGCTTCCATGACTGCTGAACCCAAGCTAAAATTTAGCAGAGTTTTATGTATAGTCTCTTTAATCTGATTTGGAAAACTGCCCATCCCTGTGCTAGTCAAAGACTGAGGAATTGAAAAGGTGACCTAAAGCCACCTCTGTCTCCTCAGCTCTTGCAGGGAAGACAATCGCTGCACTAAAAGAAACATCCATTTTCTTTTCTTTTGCTTGTTCAGCCCTTGCTGTAATTCCTGTGTCATGCCGGTCCCCTTGGATTCTTAGTAGTGATGCAGGGTTAGAGGCCTCAAGCCTCCTGTGAAGGAATATTCCTTTTTTGAATCTTTGTCACCATGCATGTGTAAGTGAAATTGTCAAGATAAGTCAACATCCATACCTGGACATGCTTTGTTTTCTTAATGAAAAAAATTTTCCAGAAGGGGATTGAAGAACCTTCCAGCTGGTACTGCTAAACCTCCAGGAACAGGACATTAGGACATTGTAAATTAAATGGTAGGGTTGGACTGCTGTGAAATACAAGCTGTCAAAGATGAAAGCTCAAACAAGACTGAAAAATACCTGTATTTTTTGTTAACTTTTTCAATTAAGGTCCTACAACTCAGGGATGACGGGAGGTGGCAAGCTGACTCTGCTGGGGTCCAGCAATAAGAGAAAACCTACTTTACAACTGACAGGAGTTTGCTGTTGCCTTTTTCTTGATTTTTCTTGCCCTCTTTGAAAGACATATCCCCTGCTGAGGAGCTGCAATTCTTTGCAAGATGTCCATATTCTTGTTGCTGTCACTTTTCATACAAGTATCATTCCTAAGAACTGAAGGCTGGGATATCTGGAATATTCTGGAATATCAGAATATTTTAAGGAAGACATAAGAAGACAGTAGAAGAAAACGTGGTAAAAGCAATATAAATAGAGTGTTTGCACAGGGGCTTCATACTGTAATACTGCTCCCCTTGCTAAAGGGAGGTTGCATTTCTGTCAGCTAGTTTACTAGAACAGTGTTGAGGTTTTTCCCTTTTTAGATTATATGAGCCTTGGAGAGAGAAAAAAGTCTCATGCCATGTTTTTTACTTCATTCATAGTGACTGCTGTTACCAAAACATCTTACAAGGCTTCTGGAGGTAACATTTTTCCTAATTCTCTCTGAAAACTGAAATTATCTCTTTAGGTGAAGCTAGTATATTAATTAATTGTTCATAGAGTATTTAGGCAGCTGGAACATGGATGGATCAAAGAGCAAAAGAGCTTAAAAGGGAAAGAAATTACTGGTCCTTTTTTTATGCATTAAAAGTCAGACTTAATCAAGGAAAAAGAAAAAGAAAAGAATTTATCACACTCCTTAACGTTTCCTGATCTTTGTGCCAAATTCTCTAGTTTATTGCTTGGTACAGATCCATTTTCTATTTTAGAGAAATATTCTCTCTAGCCATTCTTTTGCATCAGGATGTCCCCCGGACTCCTGTCCTTCACCCCAGTCACATGGGCGCTTTCTACAAGTTTACATAATCAAAAGGTTTTAGACTCAGAAGACGGAATCCCCTCTCAGCTCCCCCTCCCAGGTAAACAGTTTAATAGGGTTCATTTTCTTCTGTTTCCCTTGCTTCCAACAGGTTGAGTACCCAATCTCGGTGTTGCAAGGGAAATATTTCCACGGTTTTGTTCTCAGAGGAAGCTGAGATTTTCCATGTAATTAAAAAAGTTGCTGTGTTGATTCAGGGGAAGAGACCTTTTGAAATAACTTGGAGAAGTGGTAGCACCTGGCAAGTCAATGTTTTTATTATTATGATCTGAGCTGGATCTGATTGCTCTGGCCTGAATTTGGACTATAGAATGGGAAGCTGAGGTGACTTTCTGATGTCACCCCACATCGTGCTCCATACGTGGCACTACCTAGGTCTTCTGGCTTAAGATATTTTTTTCCTCCTTTTTAATGGATAATTGTGTGGCTTGGAACCTTTTGGGCTAGTTGCACTGCATTTTTTCATTGTAGAAATTTACATTATAACCTTTTCCGCTGGAGAACGTCAAAGTGGCTTGCAAGCATCATTAAATTTTTCATTTCTTCTTTTTTTTCCTCATTATAGTAATTTCAGGAAGAGATGTCACTATTACAAGGGCTAGGAAAAATGCACAAAGTTGTGGAGTAAAATGTCAATGGTCAGGGACAAAACTGGTTAATCCTTGTTCCCAGTCTCTCAGAGCCTTCAGAGTAAGACTCTGAAATGTAATATTGAGAGTAAGTAGCAGCCAAGAGAAGTTTTGTGTGATTTTCACTTATATAACTAGACACATAATTAAAACTAATTCCTTAAAGAATAACATTTCATACATGGCAAATATAAACTTTTTCAAGTAGGCTGCAGATATATATAAGCTTCTCAGTTTTCTCTACGAGAGAACATATTCACTGTCATCCGTGTAATGGATGTCCACAGGAAATTGAGGAAACAGGCTTAGGAGAAAGAAGGAGACAGGATTAGTCATTTAGTGTATCTACTGTAGCCCTGTGGAGCACAATTCACTGAAGTATTAGTTGTAGACATCTTTGCTGCAGGTGAATTCCTGTTCTTATTTTGGTCAAATTTCCAAATCTGTCACTGATTCTATGTCAGTATATTAACAGATAATGTACATGTAGATATTTATCTAAAGAAGTCTTTAGAGTAATATTTTTGGCCTCCTTTTGCTGATTAGTTTTTTCACTTGCTGGATATTTGAGATCTTTCTTTCCTGAGTGGTTAACAAGAAATTGAAATGAAAAGTAAACTGTCAGTTGCAGGTAGGATTTTGCATATGAACCAAAAGATGAATTGAGAATTCATAAGGCAAGAGAATGAGCAAGCTTTTCCATAAATATTGTATAATATTCCAATACTTATAAATTTATACCTTATTACTAAGATCTCGTGCAACACAAAATTTTTTATCCATCGGATTCTCAACTTTTTTGTGCCTAGCTATTTGTTTTTAAAAAAATCAGCTGTCATATTTGAAGCATTGTATTGGTTGCTGTTTAAACTGAAGACTGTTTCCCATCTCTTCCCTTCTGCTTTTTACTGGTGCTTCTTCAATCACCATTGTGCTGGTAGGTTGCTTACAAATAAATTTAACACTTCTTTACAGGTTTGGGCATCCATGTGGCCAACATATGCATTTGATAGACATGGTAATGTAATTAGAAGGCTTGTCTTAATTACACATGGCATCAGCCTGCAACCTTGTAACTTAGGAACTGCTGTTTGTAGATGCGCCATTGTCAATTTACTGCCCCACGCCTTTGACCTAAGGCAGACCAGTGGCTGGTGCCTCCAAAACAGATGCATGGTTTTTTTATAATAATTCAGATGTGGGAATATTTATGCATATTTTGGCAAATTTCCTGAGCCCTATTGAGCATCTTCTTTTCCATTCCCTGTGTAAAATGAAAAGCTGTACACATCTTGGACTCTGCAAATATGTTTGCATTTTCAATATTACCAGCGTTTCTTACACACAACCTGTTAAGGCATGACCTGTTGCCTGGAAAAAGAGACAGGAATGGGATTGTTATGCAACTTGGTGATTCTCTTCACTGATCAAAGACAACCCTGTTGCATTTAATGATGTGTCAAAGCAGCAAAATACATTAGAACTAATTTAGTCCTCAAGCTTAAATCATCCCAAAAATAAGTGGTGGTGTTTGGAGAAAAATGTATGTATAACAGAAGAAAACATGTTAATACTTTTGAAAGGAGGAATTTAGCAGTGCTGGGTGGTTTGCGGGTACCAGATGGTCTTAATCTGAAATACATTTTGGAAAAGTACTCTTTCTCTGTGGGAACTGGTCCAACAGCAGTGATGATCCACGGTCTTGTCAGGGTCATGAACGTGTCCCAAAGTGTGAAAAGCAGAAATGAGCCTTTCTGTTTCACGTACCTCATAGTGGCAATAACTGAGCACATTCTCAGACTTGAGATATTTCTCTGTGGTATGTATTATTATGCTATTTTTATTAAGGATGAGGGAACTAAGATACAAACTATCATGACAAGAGTTGGTAACTGAATTTTTTAAACAGCATTCTCAGGGAAAAGCAATGAGCTTCTCTCTGCTCTGAAAATATTTTCCCGAGTTCATTGTATGGGCATGTCAAATAAATGCCATTTTGAAGAAACTGCCTCTCCTGATGTAATTCTTTTCAGTGCATAAATAGGTTTTTATTCTGCAAAGCTAAGCCAAACTAAAATCATTCATAGGAATTCATATTTAAATAGTCTTTTTATTCTTCACTTGGCACAGGAGAGATTGCCTTCCTTGATTGTCATATTTATGTGAATGAATTTGTTCTGAGTTAAGTTCCTTAAGCTGGCCCCGAATTCTATCAAGCTGTGTCCATTAATGACAAATTGCACGTTGCTGGTGTCTCGTGCATTTTGTCAGTTGCCATTGGCACACCAGCCTCTGCTAGCTGTTATGAATATTACATAATTTACCGGGCTGGGGTAAATTTGATGGAATATGTTGGCATGAGGGCTGCGCTGGCAGCTGGAGGGCAAAAGTAGTTGTGTGTACACAGCCATACAGCAGGTACTGGTGCTTCTAGCAACTAATCTTTTGTGCATGTTTTGCATATTGAGAGGGTCCATTGTTATGCAAAACACAGCCCCTGATTATTCCATTACAAGATTTTTCCTGCTCAAATGACCAGAGTAACTAATTAAGAAACAATTTTGAAAGCATTCTACTTATATGATCCTGGGGAGGAAGAAGTGGGAAAGGAACTTGAAACTTTGACTGCTGGCAAATATTGTAGTGTGGTTTTGGTGGTTAGGAAAGCCAGTGAAAGGACAAAAGAAGTCCATAATTTTGACACAGTACTGGTAGGGTACAGGCAAAACTGGACGACACTGCTCTAGTGTGCCCTTGTAGGGGATGGTGTGACAAACAAATGCAATCCTTTCTCTCATGCAATATTCAATAGTATGTTTTCAACTTTCCTTCTGTGGAAATGTACCAGTTACTCCAGGTGGAATACTTGATATTTGGCATTTGGTTATGAGTAAACAGCTCTGATTGTCTAAATATTTGTTCCTAAGGCTTGGAAATCACTCTGTGTACATTTTTAACACCTATACAATGTGGTTTTATAAGTTAAATGAGACCAAAGATAGTTGAAATGAACTCAGATAAAAATACCTGTGGTAAGTTGCAGTATCTATTATTTCACTTAGGAAACTTATAGTGTCTGCCACTCTATACTGTCTTTATTAATTTTTCTTCCTCTGTCTAATGGAAGTCTAGAACAAAAACTTGTTTCTACTAAATATGATTAAATGGATCAGTGTCATGATTTAGGAATGGTATTCCTTAATTCAGTGTCCCCACTGAGGCTCTCCAAAACCACACTCCCTCTGTCTGTCTCCCTCTCCACCACCCCATTTCTCCTCTTCCCTTTTCCACTGCAGAGGAATGGAGTTGAAGACTGGAGGCAAAGGTCACCCACTGGTTGAGATAAAATAATTTACTGGAAACAGCAAAGAGTTAAGAAAATGAACAGTAACAGTAACAACATTAATAACAAAATATATAAGACAAAGAAATTATTTACACAGACCTCGATAATGATTGATGGCTTCCTTTCCCCCACAATGACATGAGGTGATATCAAATAACATTAGGGTCTTGGCCACAGCCTTCTGGCAATAATAATAAAAAAATGACCATGTCCTGGCTGAAATCAGAGCAATCAGAAATATTATGAAAGCTTTTTTTTTTTTTTTTTTTTTTTAGGGGTTTTCCACAGGAATTATTCAAAACTGATAGTCATTTATTTGAAGCAGCCTCCTTGCCTCCCTTAACTGGACTTTTGGGTCTTTTGTACCATCACTGTCCATGCACTTCTGCCCTATCAATAAGATGATGAATGGGGAGGTTAAATAAAGATGTAGGTTGTTCTTCACTGTTGCAGCTGATTTGTTTTTATATATATATATTTATATATATTTTTTTATATATATTTATATATATTAATACTACATATTCTTTCTTTCAAGATAATGGTGTCATTTCATATTTCTGTATCTGGAAGTTTACATATAGAGGACTTTAAATAGCTCGGATGTAAAACATCTTTTTAAAAAAATGGGGAGCAACTTTATACGTAAGTGAATCATGAACTTATTAAAAAAGAGTTTCAGGTTTTTCCACTCCCCTGTCCTCACATACCTAGATAACTTCTAGTTTCTGAACCCTTTCAGTTACTGAGTGAAAACTCAACAAACATCGAAAACACTTCTTAATACATTTTATTGTGAAAAAAAAAAAAAAAATAGCTGGGACAGAAAATACCCTTTTCCTTAAATCAGCGGTTAGCTGATGTCCTGAGGGATAAAACCTTATATCCTTTCATTTTAACAAATATATATATATATATAAGAAAGACATATGGATGTATCTAGGATTTATACATCCTAAATCAAAACTCTATATAAATATGTGAACATTATACTTGAATGAAACTCTTGGGTGTTCATGGGACTCTAATCCTTCCCAGAAACTTGTCTAATGTGAGGTATTTATGATATCTTGAGGTAGAGAATTTCACCTTCTAAATGCATAGATGGCAAAAAGTATTGCTTTTCTTCTGAGTATTCCACTTCGTTATGATTCCGTGTTCTTTTCCTTCTGTACTCTAATTGGGTAAGAATTTTCCTGCTGTACTGATTCTAAGCAAGTTATTCCCCTATTTTATATTTCTCTTAAGATTAGTATAGACTTTGTCAGTATAGTTCTGGTTGTAAACTTTAGCTTCTCTTCTTCTACACCCTTCCACCCTCAAACACTCTCCTGTGAGGAAAAGAAAAAGATTTTAAAGTCTATTTTGTTTCCCAGTGGTCTGGATAAAACCTTACCATAACCTTTCTATTTTCACCTCCCCTGCTGCAGTTTATCCAAGCCTCTCATTTTCACAGCCAGACCAAAAATCATCCCCCTTGCTGGATTTTCTTCCACCTCCTCCCATGCCTCTCGAACTGATGT
The DNA here is from genome assembly GCF_015227805.2 of Hirundo rustica. Lineage (NCBI taxonomy): Eukaryota > Metazoa > Chordata > Aves > Passeriformes > Hirundinidae > Hirundo > Hirundo rustica. Next base: position 30,125,257 of record NC_053452.1, read on the forward strand.
CCCATTGACTTTAATGCATGTTGTTTGGGGTAAAGTGCATCAGTCTATTTGGTCCTGAGGGCACAATAACACCCTCGTCTCTAGATAGCAGTAGGAAAAGAAGCTGTTTAGGTTATGCTGGCCAGTAAGTGCCATGTCAAGGTCATCTTTTCAGGTGCTGAATTAGGAACCAGTGAGAGAGGAAGGCACTAAGAGTTTACTGCAGGAAGGCATATAGTCCTTTTCGGTATGAATGATGAATTTGGTCTGAAGAGAGCTCCAATGCCCTCCTAGGATGTTTTCTTTAGGAAAAAATGGCTTGTGTTAAGTTTAATGTTACAGAACACGGTATGTGTCCACTAAAAAATAAGTGTGACTATGTTGTGTGCTAAGTGGAGCTTAAATAGCTTTCCCACAGAGCTGTCAAGGAAGATAGCACGATGGCGCTGAGCAACAGGACAGGGCTTACTCTTTTCTAGCCAATAACTTCTTATTTGATGACCCTTTTAAAATACTTCTACTCTCAGCTCCCAAAAGCCCCTTTGCAGACAATGTTCAGTATGCAGGTTATGTGAAGTTTTTGCAAGCTCTGTAAGGAGCAGGAAGGACTGGGATCCTTGAGGGGTTTCACATTACTAAGGATGGTGCCTGGTCGCTGAGTTTCCACCAGCCAGAGCTTAACCCCGGGCAGACAGGGAGACAGCGAGGCTGTCAGGCGCGTCCAGCCACCTCCCTATCAGTGGATCAGGCAGCGTGTGAGATGTGACACTGCCACAGGTAGGAGGGCAAGGAGGGATGTGCACAGCTGGCTGCAATTAGCAGGTATTCTCAGAGGCATTGGCACCCAGAGAGAGGCAGCACAATGTGAATCTGCCCCCTTCCCTTATCCTCATGGGAGTGTGGTTGTGCTTAGGAAAGCTGGGTGGCAGGGGGAGCTAAAGGGCAAATGGACATGACCAGCAGGTCCTTAAGAGAGAGGAAAAGAGGCTGAGGAGCACTGGAGACAGACTGAGACCTGTTGCATCCTATCAAGACAGCTAGAATTAGAAAATTATAGTTATGTTAGGAAGGAACTCTTTTTAAAAATGGAGCTAAGGTCTTTAAGAAAACTGATTTTTACAGTAGGAATTATGGAGTTGTGCGAGTATACTTTGGGGGGAAAAAAAAAAAAAGGCAGCAAAATAAATCATGAAACTTCAAATGAACTTTCTGTGTTAAACCAGCAGTGTGGGAAGGGGGAACTAGCCAGGAAGGAGCTCAGTAGCCAGGAGGGATCTGGACTCTACTGTACATCATGAGCTCATGAGCCATATTCAACTGGGTTTTATTATGGTTTCATGGTAAAGCATATACAAGGGGTAAACAGTCTGTTGCCTAGAAGATATGAGGAATAAAGTGATCAGTGTTTCTCTGATAAGTATGGTATATTTTACTGAGATAGAAGCAAGGAGCACACTGCGTGATAAATATCCATACCAGAAGGTAGAAACTTGTAACTCCATCTTTGTTTCTTTATGAAGTGTCTTCTGATTGGGTTGGAAGAAACTGCAATTTCTATTTTCAGTATCTTCTCAGAATGCATATATATATATATACATATATATATATATATACACACACACATTTTGATTTTTTTTTTTTTTTTTTTTTTTTTTTTACCTGACATATAGAGAAATCAAGCTTAGAAAAGAGTATGAACACAGGTAAGAAAAGGCACTGGTCTAAAAAGAGTGAAAATAGTTGTTATAGATTATAAAGCCATTTACTTAAATTATCTTTCAAGACTCTTTTGACACTGGGAAAGAAAAAATGACAAATACTTTAAATTGCTGTGAAAGTAATCCTTTTTACTTTCTTCATGGATATTTGGAGCTTTCTGTTAGAAACATTCAGAATAAGAGTTACTGCACAGAAATGTTTATTAAAAAGTTTCTCATACTAGTTCCTATAAAAATCTTAAGTATTTAGCAATTTTGTGCTAAAGTGTTCTTTCAAACAAGTTATTACTTGCCAAAAATAACAATTAAAAATATAGGAAAATTATTTAAGATGAGGAGTCGTTTTACTAGAAATAAACCTGAGTCTTAAAGGGGTAGAAATACCAGGGGAATTTTGACTGTCTCCATTAGGCAAATTATAGTTGTTTCTGTGCATTGCTGCTGGGCAGTGGAGCATGGAGAATTGCTGACAGCTGGAGATGAGTGACCTTCTCTTTGAATGATGGAACTTCTCGCAATTGGTCCAGGACTTCTAATGGCCCCGAACTGACAAGTTCTGGAGGAGAGCAGGGGCTGAATGAGCCATGCATGAACCCTGCCAGGAAGGACTGCAGCCCTCTGACACTGCCCCAGACGCACAGCACTTGTCAGACAGGTAATGAGAAAAACGGCTTTGTTCTCCAGCAGTATACATCACTTGCTGCTTGGCTGAATTCAGCTAAAATTAGTGCAAAAAAACCCGAAAATTCTGGGAGGGCATGAGGAGACTGGAGTACCTGGAAAGACCAGAGCAGCTGGAGGTTGGCCAGGACCACCAGTCGCACTAAAGTCAACAAAATTTTCTCCAGAGAGATTGTGCAGCAGTGAAGGAAGTCAGGGGTTGTAGTCTGACAAAGAAGATCATACATGTCTCAGCAGGTAAACAGCAGGATTAAAGATAAGAAATAGAACACAGAGACAGGACTAACAGCTGAAGTGTGATGGTGAACATCTCACCCATTTTGAAATATCTGGGTGCAAATGGGCATAGATGGATGGGGTGATTAAAAGGTGTTCTACCTAAAGGCTTTTGTCTCTGAAAGGTTGTTTGCTTCTATTAAATCAGAAGCTGTAGCTAGGAAAGAAAATCAAAACAAACCAACAACAAAACTCCAACTAATGATAAACCTCACCTTTTCATACCATCAGAAGTACAAAACAGTACAAAACAGTGTTAAGTGGTTTTTTTTTCTGTTAGAGAACAACTCTGGAAAACATTGCTACATGAGCAGTGCAGTGACCATAGTTGGGTACATCTGTTATATATTTACACATTTTTTAGCAATAACAATTTGGTCCCAGTTTATGCTGTCAGACGAAAACCACAGTGTCTTCAGAAACTTTCTCTTTAAGAGGAAATAAATGCACTTTCCAGTAACTCCGAAACCAGTTCTATTCCAGCTATATTGTTGTTAATAGTGTGAATTGTTTCAGGCAAGGAAATGCAGAAAATGTGAACTCAGTCTAATGCAAATGAGCATGATCCATTCCCCCACTCACAGATGTACTAAAAACCTAAACCCACGTTCTGTGTCTGCTGGGATGGTGCAGTGACAAGCTCAGCATATTTTTGGTGAGTAGCCAAGCTCCTAGGCACTATATCTGCAGTGAAGAGGCCTCACAAGGAGCCACACAACACTGCTGGACCCTGAGTATGGTCTTAGCCCCTGAGTATGAGCAAACAAGTTCTCAGACTCTAGAAATAAGAAGTAGCTGTGGTCTTTGATGCAAGGTTTTTCTGGTTTACTTTGGTGTCAACTGAGGAAAGTACATGCCATGGATATAATTACAGACATGAAAAATTGAAAAGGTTAACAGACATGTTTTCAAGGAATATCTGTCTAGAGTGGTGTTTTCTGTAAAAAATGGAAATTCCTACATAGAGGGTTCCAGGTAAGTTCTTACCCAACATTCCAGCAGAAGCATTCAGTTCTTGCTGATCACTTATTAAAACATTTGTCCAACCTGCTTTATTTCAAGCTAAGCTATACATCAGATGTAATCTGATGATGTATCCAACAATGTATCTCCTGCTCAAGCATGACTCAGGGCGCACCAGTAGCTATATTACCTGATTTTTCTAAAAGCCACTTTTCTAGGGGTTTTACATTGTGTTAGGTCCTAAAGCAGAGAATTGGCAGATTCTTTTGCAATATTATGGGGCCATTTTTAACTTTTTGTTTTAAATTAGGAAGCCCTAGGCATTGGATTGAATACTTCTGGAAACTCTTGTGCTCACCAGAGCTACTAGGTATCCTGACTGCCAATGATTCCTGAGCTTACAGGTGAAAATGGGACCTTCTTGAAAATGCTTTGTGAAAAATATTTGCAGTTTTAGTTCCTTAGGGTCTGGATGCTCAGAATAGAATGCATTTGACTGTTGACTGTATATTAAACAAAGAGCAACATCTCATAAAGATGTGCTTTTTCAAGTTACTGTTATCTCCCCTAGCTTTCAGGAACATTGCAGGAAGTCTTTACGTGCTGAGTTAGATGCTGCATAATGAGCCATGACAGTTGACATCCTGGTTCCATGGTAATAAATTGTACAGGGTGCCTGTGGATCAGCTCAAGAGCTGGCAGATTATGGTTTTTGACAAGGTGGAATTAATAGTCAAATTGTCTTTTCTTGTAGTCATGTGATAATTCCTATTCTGGAGAAGACCAGAGCATATGAAGGAATAAAGTGAAACAGTAAAAACATGATCAAGAAAAACTGTTCTTCAGCTCCCACATTTGGGTATTTGACTATGACTGCATGTGCTAATCCCCTCGTGGTGCTCCCTGAGGGCCTGTGTGGTAACTTGGGAAACATGGACCTGGATGCTTACTCTTGCTTCTCCAGACTTAATAACTTGCCTTCCTAAACAGGTGTGGAATGAGCTTAGTAGGTACTCTCAGCGCAGAAAAAACATAACCTTGTGGATCATCTGGTTTCTCCACCCAGTACAAGCTATTCCATTGCTTTCTCTGGCAAGAGCAGCTTGAACACAGACACCTCAAGATATCTTTAAACTGCTCTTGAAATCTAGAGGTTGCAGTAGTTAGGGGTCTTGAATTCGGACCTAGTCAAGAGATCCTGTATTCTAGGTCTCGATGTCCAAGCAAATTTCTTTACTGTTTTCTGGATGCAAAACTTTCAAACCATGTTTTAAATTATAAATTTAAATCCCCATGTTGGAGATATTTAAAGTATCATTATGGTTTAAGTTGCATTTTGGTTACATACACTTCATTGACTGCTTATTTTTGCCTTATAACATGTCTACATTTGCAAATTATGTCTGATTGATGGAATATCAAATGGTAGAGATTTAGCTGATCAGCTGCAGTTATGATCTGCTCATTCCAAGTTTGATTCATTTTCCTCTCTCTCCTATCTGAACTATTTTAGCAGGCTCCTGCAAATTATTCGCAGTTAGTCCCTCTATTGTACCACTACAACTTCTATATTGTATCTTCAGAGGAAAAGCTGTATTTTCTTTCAGACGAGTAAGTAAAAACAACTTCTCTAGATGACACTACAGGGGGAACTTGAGATGGTATATGTAAACATAAGGTGACCTTCAGCACGTCATGCACAAAGCATTACTGTGCTTACTGACGATCACCAGCAGAGGAGGCTTGAAGTGTCTCTTCTAAGAAGTCACAGACACGCATACGGATCACTTTGAATACTTCTCCTTAATCAACATATTATTTTTTCTTTCCTTCTGTATCCTTATATTTTAGTGTCTGCTTTACTGCAGAAAATGTCTTGCCACTTATATTTGCCTGAGTTCCACAGAGATTTGAGAGTGAACTAAGAGGGTCTCTTGCATCAACGCCAGAGAAAGTTGATTCTGCAGCAGTAATATTTCTCCCAAAATGGAAAAGTTTTTTCTTGAAAACAGCTGCAACCTCATAACTATTGCTAAAAACAGGAGCCAGGATTTTGTAATGGATTTCTGTCTCGTCTGTTCCGGAAATGTCCTGCTTCTGCCTCTGAGTAGTTGATAGCAGCATTAGAGCCAGGTATCATGTGGACAGGTGTCATGAAAGTTTTGTTATGTGATCTCAGTCCTAAGATGTTGTCTTGATTGTATCTAAGAGAAGGACATCAGCATCTGCTGCTTTGTCTCAACTCTTCAGATCTGAGCAGCAGCTTCCTTCAGACCTTCCTGAACAAATCTGCAAAGTCCATTCAGCCTCTGCTTTGTCCCCCAGTTGTCACCCAGATGTAGATCAGTCCTGATCTGATGCCTTTCCTGTGATCGTTATCACTCATTTCATTAATACCAGTTGGTGGTATCAATTGGGTTTTGGAATAAATCCCCTTTGGATTTTCAACTTTAGTTGCTGAAATCACAATCCCTCATGTACCTCTGCAATAGCTAATTGTTTTGTCACACCTAAACTTTTTTTCTTAAAACATCCCCTGTTCATATTCTGGGGCATGGAATTTTTGTGGACACTGGAACTTACAAATCTGGATGTTACAATGGAGATTATGCTGCTCAAACAAATTTTCACAAGCCAATAAAGAGCTTACAAAGAAAATAGATTTGTCTGCCCTGTCACCAATTGCTCCTTATTCTGTTTCCACAGGGTCAAATTTACACTTAAGCTGCTTGTTTATGTATAGATTTCGAAGGAGAAAGTAAACCAAAACAGCTAAAAACCCCTCACCACTCAAGTCAAACAATTTCAGAATTTCAGAAATATGAGAAGGATCCCAGTTGTTCTTGAAAATAGTTTGTTCTTGTAGGTGCCACACACACATTTGGAAATTACCTTCCTTTCTCAGGAACACTGTGTCCATTAAAAAAAGTGGATCCTGACTTCATTGCACAGGATTATGCCATACCTATATAATGAAATCAACATCACTGAGGGTAGCAGCAAGATACTGGTTTTAAAAGCTTGTATTCAAGGAATTGGAGATCAGTCAAAACGTAATGATTTTGTTATGGTGGCATACAGTACTTCTATTCAAAGTGTTAATACTGTCAATGGCAAAGAGAAATTAAATATTGCTTTTTAATTAATGACATTCAGGAGGTGGTTCTAGAAAGAAAGACTTTGATTAAACACCACTTTCTACTGTTAACCTAAAGCGTAGTTTATACTGGCAGAAGTTGCATGCCAGCAAATTGACAAATAAAAGAACACAAGATAAATACAAGGATTCTTCTCTCAGCAAAATCCTAGTTTCCTGGTTGATTTTTGCCAAATGTAGCTTCATGCATGTAATCTCCGTGTCTGTTGTGCAAGACGGGATTAAGCAAATGACAAAATTACCATATTGCATGGCCAGTGGTGGGCTGCAAAAAAAATATATATATGTACTGGACAGTCTCCATGCCTTTTGCATCCACAGTGACATATTGGGCAAATGCCTGTGGAGTGAGACTGTGGAGGGGTATCTTTATTGGGCTGACAGATATTGATTGCTTTCACTAGTTTCTCATACTTTACATTCTTCACTCCGCAGATGCCTCTACACCTCTCTTGTACTTAACAGGATCCATAAGTTGCAGCTAAACACACAGAGACAGAACTCCCCAAGAGTTCAGCAGGACAACAACATCAGCAGCTAAACAGTAATGCTTGATGAGAAGGAGAGATTAGTTTAAAAAGTGAATGACTGACATCAAAGGCGCTTCTCTCCTTGTGCAAACCCTCTCTACAGTGAGTGAATTTCTAGATTACAATGCATGGGAATTTTGATCAGTTCTAATAAGATAAAATATTGCTCTAATGAAGAATGAAATGATTCAAGAAACAACACTGGGGGAATTCTGAATGTCCTTTTAAACCTCAGAAGAGTAAGAAAATAAGATGTTAACAGAACTGGATGAACAGAATCATAACAGATCTTAAAGAGCTGCTTGTCCAGGTGACATCCCTCTTTGGGGTGCCACACCTGCATGGTGACACTTGGGACCAGTGAGCACAGCTCAATCAGCTGCAGGGTTTCCTGTCTTTACAGAACCCACCTGGTGAGTAGCAAAGTCCCCTCCCTTGCTAGATGGGGATGTCACAGGCCCTTGCTTGGGATCAGCCTGCCAGAGTGTGGCAATGCTGCAGCAAAGAGGGTCAGCACCAAACTGCCCCCAGCACAAGCAGCTTGGGAACCCCTGCTCTCCTGGGATCTCTGCCCCATGTCACAGGCTTCCTCACTGTGCCAGCAAGTTATTACACCAAGGAATTGCTCAGTGACTTGTATCATATGGCCCACACTTGTACTGACGGCAGATCCATTGACTGATACCGTTAATTTCACCTATAAGATGTACTTAAAATTTTAATTATTCACCTCATAAACCATGAAAGAAAGTGTCCTTGTCAAGCAGGTAGTTCAAATCTCCTGTTTCTAAATATTGTAAGGATATTAAAATGCCTAGCACTATATGTTACTAAAAAATCCTGCTGTCTAAAATAGTTTTGGGAGATTGTAAATGCTGAACTTCTCTGATATTGCTGCTGTGTAGTTTCTGGTATAAATGTCTCGGCTCTGGAAAGGCAAGCCTATTGGCGGCAACAAAAATAGTGAAGAGGGGGATGGACAAAGAATGAGAAGGAAAAGGAGTTATTTTTTAGCATGTAAAGATAATAGCAATTATAAAGACATGCTAGCGAAGTCATAAAATTAATTCTTGTCATACAAGAAGCCACAAAATAGCACAGCTTTCCTTCTCAGTGTTGGGTGTGGGGGTGTTTTTCCCACATGCTCCATGCCTGCTTGGAATATATAGGGAGAACAGTATGGTTTATATTTAAAAGGAAAGTTTCTTTCCCAGCTAATGCTATAGTGAAGAACTAATCATCATTTCAGACTCTGCTACCTCTTTGCAAACAAGAGCTAAGAAGTGATGCCTGCTTTTCTCTGCAGGCTGTTTGTGTTCCAAACACAAAAATGGCGAATATGCCCTATGTTAGCTGGCATTTTGTGTCTTCTAGGAAGGAAAGGTACTTCCTTATTGTCATTTATAAAGCTGGAAAGTAGTGTTGCTGAATCATAAGATACAAACATGTATACAATGCAATAAATAGAATATACACTGGCAAAGCACTGGTTTTCACAAAACTGGAGAGATTTCTGAGTTTTGATATGTCTTTTCCACTGAGATGTATTCTCTAATTGAATTTCAGCACTAGGAATAAGATAAATCAAGGACTTAGGTGATATATCTCATTTCATGGACACATATTCAATGTGAAGTTTTAAAAGTAAACAGGGAAAGAGAGTACCAAATCACATTTAGTTTCTATGGGAAACATTTGCCTAATCATAATTTATGCCTTTAAAGTATATCTTTGAGTGTGGAAAACATTTGGTGATGCTTAGTGTCTGTGAAGCGACTTCCCTGAAGCAGAGCAAGCGCCATGAGAAATTGTGGAGGGAGGAATCATAGGTCTTAATAAGCTTTTCTCTTAATTGCTGGGTGCTGTAAATTTCCCTCTGTGTACTGTTCTATACCTCAGCTTTTCAGTGATAAACAGTACAATCATATGGTTTTCTTTCCACATCTACATTTACTGGACTCCACGTGGACTTCAGTGAAAGACACTTTGAATCTCTCTTCTTTCCAATATGAACAAGGACTGTCGAGTTTGAGCATCAGACAGACACCTCAAGTTTGTTACCTTTTCCTAAAGAGAAAGTCCAGGTAATAAACTGGGTCAAAGAAAAGTTCAGGAAATCACAAGGAAGTGCTTAGTATTCCCGCTATTAAAAATCCAAGAGCATAAAGATGTCTGATATTAAAGCCAAGGTTGTGATTATCTCATTCAGGATAAAGTGTGCTTTATTCCATGAGTAATTTAATGAGAGTATATGGCAGATATGGCCATTGTAAGACTGTCCCCCAAAAATAGGAAAAAAGGTGCTATAGATATGTCTGTGTAAGATTATTTTCCTTTCTGCACTTGATTTTTCATAATACCCTAGTCATGAGTGCCAACTATTAGTGGCCTTACATAGTTTATAATTCAGAATTGTTCTGTTATCTGAGGACTGGATATGTAGCAAATAGAATTCTGTTTAAAAAAGGGCTGTGGTTCTAATCTAAATTGATGATTTTTTGCCTTATGTACAGGTTGTAACTGCTAACTTAGCAGCACATAGATGAAGGACTATGATGTACTGGGAAAGAACTGCCATATATATTATATATGGAGGCCATGTCTTACAGACATATTTTAGAAGGAGTCAGAGCAGTGGGTGATCTGGTCAGCCACAACTTATGTGGGCTGAAAAATGGTCAGGTTTTACACCTGAGAGGAGTTTTTAACATCATCCACTAGGATCTTTGGAAGTGCTTGGATCAACACTACTCAACAAATCCATAAGCTGTTTCTACAAAGAAATTAACATTCTATAAAAAAATTAGAATTAAGTGATATGCTAATTGTTGTGTGTGTGTGTGTGTGTATATATATATATATATATATAAAAATATAAATAAATTTTTTTCTAATAATGCAAAACTTAAAAATGTGTTGGAATAAAAGTGAGGAGTCTGAGGCTGGAGGTAATTCCATGCCTCAGTTATACAAAACTAGAAAACAAGTACAGGACACCTGCAAAAGTATGCTACAAAATGTCTTAATACTCATCATGAGTTGAAAAAGCAACTAGAAAGATGGGAATGATTGGGAAAGGAATAGAGAATAAAACAGGATACATCATTATTCTGTGATGCATGCTATTATTCCATTGTGCTGTAACTCTCTTCCCACATTTTGAATACTGCATAACATAAATTAGATTGCAAAAGGGTGCTCAGGTCACAAAAGAAGTAACTGGGATATAGGCCTACATAATCACAAATTACAGGGAAAATATGAGAAATAATGAGTAAAAGTTCCATACTCACAGTCGAAGTAGCAGAGGAAACCTGACAAAATGATCAAGTAGAAGATTTAAAACAGAAGTTTGCCATGTTCTTTCACAAGCACTGACCTGGAAGGTCATTAAATTCTAAGAAATGGCAACATACATCTCTTAATACAGCAGTTGCAGTCAAGACTTTTCTGTATTTCTTTTGTACAGAACTGGGACACTAAACAGGACAGACTCTTCCTTTGAACTAGGCACTCTATAAGAACCATAGATTTTCATTTGAGCCTTTTTGGAGGATACCATAGGACAAAGAAATAGCAGCAAATTGCTACACAACTGATGGTGATATGCACTGGGAAATGATCTGGAGACACTGAGCATATGCCACAACTGTGTCTCATGGCATTTATTTCCCTGTCCAGCATCTTTTTTTTTTTTTTTTTTTTTTTTCTCCCTTCTATTTATAACATGCTTAAAAACAGTACCTTTAGGAAGGTTTTTCTTTGAAATGCCCTGTGTGTACTTTGTCTCCTCTCTTATTTTTCTTTCCAGTGTGGTAAGTACTTTACACTGTCAGGGAGCTGAGCTTGCCTGGAGATTTTTCGGGTTTTAGACAGAGACCAGACTCCTTATCTGAGGTGCAATGCTCCATTCCCTGTCAGGACTGAATTAGTTCAAATCTTGTGCCTAATAGAGAAAAGCTGCAGCTCATTTCCTTATTTGTGTAGCTTTCCATTTCAACACCTCCTTAGGAGCTGTTAGACAGAAAGGCAATTTGGACTCGCCCTTGCCTCTGAGGCCAAAGGAAAAACCTATTCAGACAGAACAGCCATCAACAGAACAATGACTGAGTTTTTAAGAACACATTCCAAATCCCAAAAATTTCAATATAATTTTCTGTTTCATTAATACTTTTCATCAAAATGAGCGTAGCACTTTCTCTAATTTGAAAGGAGCAGTACAGATTTACACCGGCTGAGATTCTGCTCATGTGTGTCTCGTCTCTCCCCAGATATTCCCCATCTTGTATGTTTAACTTGTCAGCAAGTGGGACTAGGCAGCACGAAAGAGGTGCACCTACAGCTATTCACATGGTGTTTCTTCAGATAATTGAAAGCCCCTGCTCCTTTAATTTGGTGCCTTTCTGCTGCACTGGATTTATCTGAAGAAAGAGTTGAACCACCAGGCCAACGATGTCATCAATGTGCTCACGTACAGCATTGTTTGTCACCTGTGTCATAAGTACATTTATAGCCCCCATAGCTATGAAGATCTGTGGTTTTATTTTTCCTCTGTTCCCTGTCCTATTTCTTGCTCATTTCCTGCAAGTACACAAAAGGCCCAAGGCAAAAAAACCCACCCAGGTAATTCTAAGCATGAAATACACTTTAAGGCCACAGTGAAAAATCTTTTAGATCATAAAGCATTGCTAGAATATCACAGGTCAAAAGATGATTCAGCTCAATGCTTTTTGTATGCGAACTCTAATGCTAATAAACCCTTTCAAGTTTTATGTGGCTACTATTATACCTCTGTAATATTCAAGCTGTAACAATACTGGAGTGACAACTGTGTCCATGCCTTCTCGGGTGAGCCTGAATGGGTTTTCTTTGCGGGTCTTTGTACCATGGTAGCAATTGAATTCTCATTGCAAGGACCTGCAGCCTGAAAGGTGGGGTTTGCCAGGAGCCTGTGAGTAGTGGAACCAGTGACAGGCTTAATGCCTAAAATGAGTGATGGGACCTGTCCTGTAGAGTCTCGGTTGCTGTGGGAGGAAAGGGGTTGAGTGAGATCAGGAAAGGCCATAGCATTGAAGAATGTCCTGGTTGGTGCTTAGTCAGCTCTTGTTTTCTCGTTCTGCCCTAGAGTTAAGGCACTACTGTCCGTCTGAATGTCCCGACAAAGTTATTTCAGAGCTTTAAGGTTTCCTTTTCCTTCTCTAAAATGCAAATTCTGGACAAGGCGCCAGCATCTGCCTTTCTTATGTATTACCAGTCACTGGTGAGGCTTTTTGCCTAGGAAGCAGGAGTCTGCTCAAATTTTTGTTTGATTTGACATAGCTCTGACACAAGCTTCCTACTTCCCCTGCATCTGCTAATGACTGCCCTGATTTTTCAGAGACTTGCTCCACTCCTCCTTGCTCGTTGTGCTTCACTGGCTGTGACTGTACACGAAGTTGAGCGACTGTAGACTAGTGGGCAGTAGGGGAAGTTTGATTTCTCGTCCAATCCCTGACCCAAGAACTACGTAGATATTTCATGCTTTTTGTGAGATAAAATCTGAAACTGTTCTGCAGACAAGGCTCACAAGAGAGACAGTAATTGCAGCTGAATCATTTCCACAGATCCTACTTTAAGAAAAGGAAAATGATCATCTACCAAAGTTGCTGTCATTAACCTTTTCTGCTTTTGGGGATCAAAAAGGGAAGAAAGAATAGAAGAGTTCAGTGAAAAATAGTTTCTGAAGTGGTATTTCCACAGTCAAGTAAAATTACTTTTAGATATTACTACGAGTTGGCTTAAACCTCTCTGAAACATATAGTATGTTCCAGTAAATCAGTAGTGCCCTTCATGAAACTGAAAATTAGAATCAGGTGTGCTGTACATAGCAAACAAAAGCAAATTTACCTTGTGATACCCAGTCATGAGCAGCTATATTCAAAATACTTAACAACTACCTTACTGAGTTTCACATTTGCAAGTGGTGACATGATGGAAATAAGCAATCCATTACTATTTATCATCTACTGTGTGCTATTTTGCTGGAAACTGCATGCTCCTCTCCTATGGTAGATGTTTTATTTGGAGGTGTTTCTTGGCCCCTTGGATGTGTGCCAACTGTCACAAGGGATTTTTCAGCATTCAACATTTGCAGGACAAGTGCCAATCATTGATTGAGGTGAGGGAATTATCTGCTCAAAAGTTGCTGAAGGATGTTAATCGTTCCAGAATCTGATTTTCTCTCCACAAACATATCTCTTCAGAAGTCTTATCCAAAGACTGAACAGAAACAGGATTTTGTGTTACATACCATAAATTTTCAGCATCCAAAAATAGACACATCAGTATGAAAATTATTTCCCCCTGGGCAGAGAAAAAAAAAAAAAGTAAAACACTGAACCTGCATTTTGTGTGATCATAATCTGTTGCATGATGATGGGATTGCATTGCTCTATGTCTATATGCCTGTATGATTTTTATCTGTGTTTCTATCTGGCAGGTAGAGGATAATTCTGTTCCCATCTAACCTTGCAGGTAAGAGTTCAAAAGCAACAGTTTTAATTCTGGTATATATTGTGGGCCTTGGGTATTACTGAAATCTCTCTCTACCTTCATTCTTAATCTTGTGTTTGTGAGAATTAATATTTTTTCTTTTTGTAGCTTTTTAAATTGCACCCTCATAAAATAATGATTTTGTCATATATTAATTGCATGAAATAGTTCAGTCAGAATAACGAGATACTTAAATTATTCATAGAATTAAATATGGTTGTACTCTATTAAAATATTTGTAAAATATTTTGTTATATGGAAATTATAAGATGAGTAGGATAGGAGCCACATTTTGCAAATTCTGCTTCCAAACAAAACACACCTAATGGCCTAGGGTCGGATTTCCCTTCTGTGTGTATTTGCTCAGAAATAAGGCAACATGAGTAAAGCTGCACATGTTTTGACCTGAATTGTCAGAGGTAACTCATGGTTTGACTTTAATTGTTAGAGGTAAGCCTACTCTGTGTTGACACACATAATAACCTGAAACTGTCATTATTTTAAAACTTTTTTTTTTTTTTAATTCTTTAAACTGTTAGCAAAAGCTCCAACACATTTTTCCTTATTAATATGTATTGCACAGGAAAAAAGTCAAGTTATAACCCTGGTGACAGCTTTGCTTTCTAACATGCTTTACCAAATTTTATTTTCTGGTACAACCTCTTTACTTTGCTGTCAATGATGTGAATTAGAGATGTGCTCATCCATACTGTTCATTGCTGTGCTTAATGTGTCATTACACAAAAAACATTAAAACCAAATCTCCTGGGTTTTACATTACTCAGCTCTTTAGTTTTGTTTAGCTTGGTATTGACCTGTGTAGCAATTTGCTACCTCAGGTAAATGTTTTCACTGTTCCTTAAGTTCAATGCTGTCAGCTGGGGCCTAAAAGCAAAAGGAGCTCTTCTGTCCTTACCTCTGCTGTACCCACTTCTGTCACCCTTGGGACGAGTACCTGGCAATTTAGGGGCTTGGTGTGAGCAGAGCAGCAGTGCCTGGATGGGAGCCACTCTGGGAGAGTTCAAGTTTTGCTCCAGGCTCTGTCCTTAAGCTTATCCCTGGGAGGAAACCAGTCCTGCTCTGCCCATCTTCTCTTGACTTGAAGGAGGTTTTTTAAGCACAGAGAAAGCCCTATGGCAACATCTATATCAGATTCATTTGCTGCAGTCAGTTTTTCACATTGCATCGCATTTTAGCTCTGTATCTGAAACTTTCTGACAATCTTGTTATGGCAGCCCACAGTTTTTGTGCCAGTTGCTAGTTTTACAGAGGAGATTTTTGTAAATGAACTCATTACAGAAATGAGTTTGCTACCCTGAACTCATTTTCATATTGAATGGAAGTGGTGTGTACAGGCTCCATATTCAAGTCTCACTATAAATATCCATGATATCCTATACTCGGCAGTCATGGAAAATAAATGCAGATTTCTGATATATAGGGTTGAATGCAGAGGGATGTGCACCGGTATAGAGACTGGCATTTTGAGATTATAGGGAGCAATTATCTCTTTTGCTGTTTAAGTGTCTCTTCAGATTGGGAGCAGTTAAACATTTTCTGTATATTCCATTGTCAGTTGCCCAGTGTAACAAATGGTTCTTAAGGGACTGAGCTGCACTATCATTCTCAGCCATGTGTTTGATCAGATTTATGGTATGAGGTTAATTACAGTTAGTTTACAGTTTTAGGATACTTCTCTTTAAACAAATAAACAAAAGCTAATTGACTAATAAATGTTTTTAATAAAATCTTAAATTATCAATGCACAATAAGCAAGGGAAGGATTCCTCAGTGAATACAGTTCTTCCAGATGCATGCTCACACTTCCAAGTCTGTACCTTTTTTCCCACCTAGAGCAAACATAAGGACTATTACATTCAGTATTATCATTTCCACTTACGGTAGAGATTTTCGACAAGAGGTTTAATTAGTTAAGATGCACAAGTCATATTATCTTTCTAGAATGTCCATGAACTACATGTATATTGCTACAACTTGAATAAGGTTTTTCAAAGAAAGAATATACCATATGAACATAAGTATTCAGTTTGTAAAGGAAATTGTTCTTATCCTGCAGCTCAACATTACACATCATGGTAATGTGAGTAGTTTGAGATCTATAGTTATAGGAAAATTGTTGCTGGAGAGACAGAGAACATAATAAACATAATATTATAACGTTACTGTAGAGACAGTGTCTTGGTTTTTTTAAAATTAAATATTTTAGAGCCCAAGATCCTAAATGGTTGTGATTCCTTCATTTTCTGTTATCACATTGGTGTTTTAATCTGTTTTTAATTGATGAGTGCTCTGAACACCAGGGTGTTTCTGCATCTTTTGTATCACCATAATGGACACATGCAAGGATCTGTTGCAGAGGAGACTGCAGGGAGTGGTGTATTTCAGCTTAATTAGCATTTGGCTGGGTCTTTGAAACTAGAGGTTCCTCCAGGCAAAGGCTTGTTAGTTGTCTACCATGTACTATGTAAATACATGATAAAGTTTTATTTGAAGCCTGTACTGGAAGTAAGGACCTTAACTCAGTGGTTTCTGGGTGTGGTGGAGCAGCCTGGCCAACGAGGGAAGCAGAGCTGCAGCAAAACTCTCGGAAAACCTTTTTCGGGGGAAATATTAAATCAACCTCTGCACAACTTGTGACACTAACAATCTGTGAAATGTTCTTGTAAATAAATATTAAAATCTGAGCCTTTGCAGAAGGAAGAAAAGTTTCGAGGTTTTGACATTGTTACTGTTCCTCTCCCACTGAAATAATTTATAGAATCATACTTTCAGTGAAACCAAGCTCAAACCACTACTAAGAATTTTTGAAAATGTCACCTCACAGTTCCTGCACCTTAAGGTAATTTCAATGCACCTTATTGTCTGTTTTCTGCCTCAGAAGGTAAAATCATATAACTGGTCTCTCTTCCTAAGGAGCAGATGAGCTGATCCTTGTGTGTGAATGCAGGACAACACCGAGCAGTTCTCAAGTTAAGCTGACACTGTGATGGTAGTAAGGATTTTGGCCTGAGGACCATGGATTTGTTCCTTTGATAGGGTTGTAAGATTTGTTTCCACTGAGAATTTTTCTCAGCTTTAAAATCAAGATGAGGAAATTAAAGCTGTCTTTCTGGGGTTTAGGAAAATAAGCTGTTAAAGTGGCTAATGTAAGTTTCTGAAATGACATGTCATAGAACTGTAGAATCTTTTGGGCTGGAAAAGAGCCCTATGATCATCTAGTCCAACCATGTTCTAAGGACAGATTCTACCGTGGATTAAATCTTCTAATCTGGAAATAGTAAAGTATATGAAAGCATTATAGGATGATGGAAATTTTCTTCAGTTGCTAATCTCCTTCTCCGTGCAGAGTGTCACTACTGTCATTTCACTGAATTCAGGAAATCTTCCAAGCTTTTATCAATGTCATGATATGAGGAGAGGGAGATTCCTATCGTATTGGATACTATCCATGAATAATTTTTCTTGGCTGGAATTTACCTGACTACAGTCTTTGATGCTTGGACTGTGGAGCCTGACAGATGGATTCAGGATACAGATCTGCATCAGATACTGAAATAGAAGGACCATTGTGCAGACCAGATGTCCCATAGATATGTGTAACTATTGAATTGGTTTGGGAGATCTGAGACTTTTTTTTTTTTTACATCTGCAGCAAAAATTAAAAGCAGGAAATAATATAGGAGCCACCATGATGGCAAAAGATTTGATCCTGACCACACGTTTACCACGGGAAGTGCTGCTGCTGGCTTTCTTTTTGAAGAAGCAAGTGGGAAGTGAGGATTGTAACCTTGCTAATTGAGGATGTCTGTCCTCCACTGGGACCTTGTGGTACATTGTTATTCACCAGCAAACCATGCAGCAGCAGGTCTTAGGAAAGTCTTGCTTAATCTCTGCTTTTTTTTTTTTCTTTTTTTTTTTTTTCCTAAGTGAACATTGTCGTGGATCTTAACTTTGTTCTTGCAACCTCTGTGTCACATTAATATTAGATTATTGTAGCATGCTTGGAAAGGGGAGCTGTCCTCCAGGTCCGTTGTAAAGACTGTGTGTTTGCCTGGCTGTTTGAAAAGCTGGGGAATGGGAAGGAAGATACAATAATAGTTGCAGTACATGTTCCAAAATATTTTTTTTTAAAAAATAAATTTCCTGATTTCAGAACATCCATCCTGAAGTGCTCCCTAAACACCTCTGAAAAAAGTATTGATTCAGATTGAGAAAAATATTTGGGCACATAAGGTCAGCAGTGTGATCCAGAAAGCTCCTGTTTAGTGTCTGCTGGTCTGTAGGACTAAGGCTCCTAAGATGCCAGGCCTTCTGTTCTTTCACAGATTCACATCTGCGTCCACTTTGCCAGCGCTGAATCTTTCAGCCTGTGTTTCCCACTGAAGCCATTTTAGACCCTGAAATCTCGACGTTCCTCTGACCATGTTGCTGAAGGGCCTCGTCTGCCACACCTGAAGCACCTTTTCCACTCTGAACACAGAAATCACCATTGTCTTCCAGTCATTGAGCAAGGATCTTAAGGCCTGAGCTGATGGATTTATGGTAAAATGGGGTCGTGGATGGATATTGTGGAGATAAAAGATCTCCTGAAGAATCCTGAATTGTGGTCTGAACTCCCCTATTTTACTGAACAATAGTTAAAAATGCAAAAATAATTCAGGGAACACGGCTGTTACCCAGACAACTGTCTCCCAAGTGCATTCTGGCCTCAGTAAATGCTCATGCTCTCTGTTTCTTTCTTCTATCTGCACACCTATGACAGGAAGGACAGAGACAGTGGTGTCACGGGGTTCAATAGTAAGCAAATGTGTTTATTGATCAGATACTGACTCAAGCTGCCTGAACCATACTGGGCTGTGTATTTACCATTTTCTGGCTGTTTTATCATAGGAACCTCTATGCTGCTCTCTGGTCTGTTGCCTCTGGCTGCTGCTCCACCACAAAGGTCTATGAATATTCAGACAGAGAATTATTTTCTCTATCTCCAGCAACACCAGGGTTTAGATCTCTGCCCAAGAGGCACCCTCACAAAGTTATCGCTGTGAATTCAGTGCTGGAAGAACAATTTTTTGCATACATGTTCTGCTGTAGGTATGAATGTGGCATCTTAGGAAAACAGGGAGATTCCTACCTTGATAGGTCCTGGTTTGCAGAACCCCAAGCTGAATATCCAACATGACAGAAATGGAAATGAAGGGACAGAAAAGGTGATGTGTCAGACCCAGGATAATGGAAATGGCAGTAGGTTCAAGTTTGTGTTAAACTGATCTGGATGTTCCATTGCCTCTGGAAGGTATTAGGGATTTTGGGAGGAGGATGATAAGCTGACAGGAAATTTGATAGCTGAATAAGAAAATAGGTAAAAATATTGACTGAGTAAAGGTTTGGTATAGAGCAAAGAAATGGAGTTTACCTCATATTCAGTTCATCAGTTCAGTCTCGTGCTGAATAGTGATGGCTTTGTATTCACTTTTTCAAGAGGTCTTTGTCACAGCTCCTAACTTTCCCTCCTCCCGAAGAACTTTGGCATCTCTGTCCTCCTTCACTGTGCAATCTGCTGAATTCTAATCTTGTGGTTAAAACAAGTGCTTAAGGTGTTCTGAGACCTTGTCTCTCCCCAAACAGTGCTGTCAATCAGCATCTTTCACAATCAATTGAATCAGAAGACTTCAAGAAGGCAGATATGAGCTAAAAGTTAAATGAAATTTTGCTTTGGGCCCAAAGGACCAACTTTGAAATATCTTTTGGATTTATCTCCTTGTATACTTTGGGATAAGGTTAATTCCCTGCGGATAAAGTCAGACTCTTCAGACAGAGACAGCAAAAAGTTCACTGTCACTTTAAAGGGGGTTGAATCCATCCTCTCCTTTGACAGCAGAGGTAATGTAACAGACTGATTTTCATATCTCATTCAGAAAGCAGATGAGATGGGAATCAACTTATTTGACAGATGAACACCCTGGAGATAATTTCAGTTTGTCACAGCATGTGTGATTTCTTTACAATTAATGCCAAGCTACAGGAGTGCAGAAGACTGGCCCATAAATGCCAGCCATTCTGCTTTTTTTAAAAAATTCCCACAATATAAAACACTTTTCTAATTTTAAATATAAAAACATTGTTAGAAATTAAAGCCTTCACTGGAAAAACAGATCCTCTTTTTACAGTCAGATAGGAAAACAGAAGAAATCAAACAAAATGGAAGGCAGTTGGAAACTGTGGGGTTTATTTCTTTGAGGTTTTTTTCTTCCTTCTTTCCTAAATTTTGAATGAAATTACTTTGAAGGAGAGATGCCACGTGCCTGCTCCCTCCCTTGCTTCAAAAGGGGATAGTTGAGAGTGCTGATCAACTCTTACCAAGGCTCCCCTATATAACGGGTATAGGGGTCACTTTGGTCAGAAGCACCAAAACTTTGCAATAGTGAAATGCAGCAGAGATGTGGCTCCTTGTGTGGCATCTGTATCCTGCTGCTGCTCTCAAAGAGCCTGACACCTCTCGTCACTTAACACTGGCTGCCAGTTTGGCTATAAAAATATCAGAGAGGAAACCACCTGATATCCTGGGCAAAGAAAATGATTTTGCTGCAGTCATCAAAACATTTCAACTCTTTCAGAACCCTACTGTGTTCAAAGTGAAAGTGGGGTAGATTCTCCTGCTGATTGTTTTTACTGGAAGACTGTCCCAGACCATCATATCTCCATTGGTTATGAGACTCATAAATTTCTTTTTAAGTAAACCTATTGTGGCTTTTATTCATTTGTTCTGGAACCAGAATTGTATTTTAACTCTTAGTCTCCTTCTGTGTGTTTTCCACCAGCTTGTTTTTTTTTGTTTTCCATCAACTTTTTTTTTGGTCACAGAACTGTAATAGGTTTATGAAAATGAACTGTATGTTTTCTCCCATTTAATACTTATAATTTCTGGTTTTTTACATTTATTACAAAATAGATAAGGCAAAATAAGTATTGAGAATTTTTTTATGTGGAAATCAAGATATGGAAAATGATGGAACATATCTTTAACCATCTACATTCTGAAAGGTTTATCATCACATTTTTACTTTCCATACAACTAAAAATTCTTCCTACACCTGCAGTAATTTTCATGCCTGATATGACCCTCCATAAGAGTAGAGCTGAAGCAAATTTATTTTGTCTTCTATTTCTTTTTTCTTTCTGTAACTGAGGGATCTTAAAGGTTTGATCTAGAAATTTGGCTTTATCCAATCCCTGAGCCTCTCCCAGTAATTTTCACTTCCTGATGTCTGTCCATCGCAGATCTGGCACTGTTCACTTCAGTGCTGCTCTTAGGTGTGCTTATTGAAACTGCTGTGGTTGCTTTATAAAAGCATTACCCTTATTTTTTAACTTTTTGAGTGTGCCCTGATTGACCACTTTCCAAGCTGTAATTGTTCATTCTGGACATATATACCCATGGGAATTTGATTGGTGCTGATGTCTGTGTACAAAATTCTCTAGTTTAATTCTCCTACCCCTATAGGGCACCAATCTTTCCCTGGTGACATGGTTCTGGCTGCAGTGGGTCTGTGGAGAGAGCATAGGGACAATAAGGAGAAAAACATGGTCTCAGGTATTGACGTGGTTTAGCCCTGATATAATTGAAGCAACAATTAGGTTACTCCAGACAGTGTCTTTTAGACAAAGTCGTCAGTGAACTGCCCACCAGCAGAGTGCAGGGATTTGGCCTGACCCTTTCAGTCATCTGTGGGATGTTTGACCAAACATCTCCTCTGTCCTGGGAGGTAAAGCGCTCATGGTTCATATCAGCAGCACAGTTCTCCCTTAACATACAGTACCCCTGAGAATTCAGCTTTAATGACAATGACTTTAAATCAGTGGTTTGCCTAAGTATAATTTCATGTACGTAGTGTTGGATGCATCTTTGCCTTATTCTCCCAATGTTCTTGTGTCAGTTTTATTCTTGGATGTCCTGAACAACTTGACAGAAGTTGCACACAACAAAACCTACTGTGGCTTTTCTTCTCCAGCTGAACCTGTGTGTGCTCAGTTTGTCAAGCTGGCCTTCTGCACCTCTGCAGAAGCAGACCTTGTGCAAAGGCTAGATGACCTTCATCAGCCTGTATGCAGCTGTGATCTAAGAAAGATGATTTCAATACTGCATCCAACTCTAACATCTTCTTTTGCGCCGCCTTCTCAAAGACATTAGTAACACACCCATGAAGTCTCTACAAAGCAGACAGGTTCCCAGGACTCCCCTGGGAAATGGGCTAACTTGTACTTCCATTCTAACACTCTGTTTCAGTGCACACAGTCTTCTTCTGAAAAGTAGAATGATTTAATAGGAAGAGCTTAATGTCCCAACCTGATTAACCCACATTTGAGTGGTTAGGTTTTGCCATCTCCCTGTTCCTCAGGAGAAATTTCTAACACATACAACATCTCCTAAAAAGGATATACAATAAAGTGGAATACTGCTTCCTTCTCTCAAGAAGATACTTTAAAATAACACAATGTTTTTAGAAAGTCTTGGGACCCATGTGCTATTTCTGAAAGAGACGACTTGAGAACCAAGCCTACTAGTTAGGCTTAGCTGGAAGAAGTTCATGTACAGCAGTCACAGGGTTATAGGTGTGTTGGCCAGTTCCAATTTTAGAGGCTTAGCAGGGAGAGAGAAGTAGACTTTTTTCATCATATGTGTACTTTTTTCCTGGTTTATCATCTTTTGCAATATGTGCAGTATGTTTGGAGTGTTACTGTGGGCATTGGTTGAAACTCAGAACAGTAGGACAAAGGTAACAAAGAGAGATGAGAAGAGAGAAAGCAAGACAGAGAAATATTTACACTTCCTCCTGCTAGTTATTGTGTGTATGAAGTCTCACCAGCTGACCTTGTGACTTCTCTAAAACTACATTGCTAATTAATTTCCTCACCTTTCATCCTTTGTGAATCTTTCATTGTCCTTTCCCAGCCTCATGATCTGCTGCTTTGTGCTGCTCAATCCATGGTGAAAGAGGTGAGTGCCCTGCTGGAGGGGAGCAGCCCTGCTCTTTCCCTGTGCACTCTCTCTAGTGACTCTGCTGATTGTTCTTCCTGCTTTCCTGAACGTCACCTACAAGCAGTCCTGGCACTGTTCAGCTGCAGACAATTTGTGCTGCAGGAGATATTACCAAAACTCTATTTGGTGGGAACAAATAACGCCTAGACAGGTCTGTGGAGCAGAACAGTTGGGAGGACTGCAATTCTCATCACTGGAGAAATTATAGCATCAGCAGTAATTTTCTCCCTGATTGGGGAGAAAGAAGTCAAAATTTCAAATATTGTTTTTAATTCTGTGAAGAACAACATGAAGAAATGTAAAGAGCCTAATTGAATTTGTCTATAAACATAATCAAGACATTCATTTTTTATCCTGAATGAAACATGATGCATATAAGACAATGGCCAAGAGCAGTTATTCTCTGTAGGCTGCCAAAAAACTTGAGGTCTGAAGCAAAGCTATTTGCACATTTCTTCATTCAGTCTGAAGGACCACATCCTGTGTGGTGGTTTGACCCTGCCTGAGTGATAGGTGCCCACCAAAGCCACTCTATTACTCCCCTCCTCAACTGGACAGGGGAAAGAAAATATAACAAAAGGTTGTAATTTGCAATATGGATGGGAGAGGTCACTCACCAAATACAGTCATGGGCATAACAGACTTGACTTGAAAAAGTAATTTATCATTCTCTGGTTGTGATTTGTAATAATGAGAAGTAAAACAAATCTTAAAACCACCTTTCCCTACCCCTCATTTCTTCCCAGGCTTAACTTTATTTCCAATTCTCTATCTTCTTACCCCCCTGGTGCAGGGAGACAGGGAATGGGCATTACTGTCAGTTCATCACATGTTGTTTCTGCTGCTGCGTTTCTCCTCAGGGATAGGAGTCCTTCCCCTGGTCCAGCATAGGGTCACTCCCACGGAAGAACATTGTCCACACACTTCTCCAGCGTGAGTCCTTCTCATGGGCAACAGTTCTTCACAAATGGCTCCCATATGGGCCCCTCACCGGCTCACAAGTTCTACGAGTGGGTTCTAATTTGGGCTTCTATCTCCAGGTCCCTGCCAGGAGACTGCTCCAACATGGGCTTCCCATGTGGCCACAGCCTGTTTTTGGGCACCCACCTGCTCCACAGCCTTCATGGACTTCCACAAGCTGCAGAGGGACAGTCCATCACCAGGAGCTGCAGGGGAATCTCCGCTCCAGTGCCTGGAGCACCTCATTCCTCTCCTTCTTCACTGGCCTTGGTGCCTGCAGAGTGATTTCTCTCACATACTCACTGCTGTGTGAGAGAACATCAGCACAAGTCAGGAGACTGAACTTACTGCAGTGAGACTTGTAGCAAGATCTCTATCCCTCCAGTTACTTATTCGTTGAATGAAATAATAATGGAAAAACTGTTAGAATATCCATTTTATTTAGGAAATTATTTCAGTATTTTTTGGTACTCTTGTATGAAGTGTTGATTGTCTGGAAAATCCTGCAAGTTCCATGAAATGCTGATGTCACACTGCCAGACCATTAGGTGTCTTCTCTATGAACAGAGAGATGCTTTTTTCTTCTTTCCCACATCATTCTCGGTGTTCTGCAGTATCTGAGCACCATTTCCTGCTCCCAGTTGTCCCCTGTACTTCTCAGAACATCTATTCCCCTGCAGGCTGGCTGTCCAGATCTCCATGGCACCTCATATCCCATCTCAGTCTTTGGAGAGCTCTTTTCTCCTTGCTGTGTGCACTCTACAACTATCCTTCTCCTCTGCTGAGTGATTTCCCGGGTCCTTGGAAATTCACATTCATTCTTCTCTGCTCTCACTCAGCCTCCAGCATAATCCTGGATGGCATAGGAAAGGATGGCAGTCAAGAAACCAAGAGGATTCAAGGCAGGAAAGAAAGAAGCAAGCTGATAATGGAAATATCAGCACAATATTAAACATTCTGACATTCAAATATATTTCCAGGCTCAGCTTATCTTACAGCTCACCCAGCTATATTCAGACTCTCAAATAAAAATAGGATTAAAATATGAACAAATAATTAAATAAAATTCAAACAGTCTCAGTGTTGAAGAGGTTTGCATTAAAATCAGTACTTATGTAAACATGTAATTTCTGTCTTTTTAGTGCTTTTTAGTGCTTGGTGTAGTCTTTCCTATATCAGACATTTCAGAGAAAAATAGATTTTATTGTTCCTCCAGATATTACTTTAGAAATCTGCTTTATAAATAGAGGATGCTTAAGTGGAATAGATACGGACAAAACCAAAAAGAATAAACATTATGTTCTCAGAACTTGAGCAGACTGAGGATACCTTGTGTCATCTCAACTAACACCATGTGTGTCCTTCCACATTTTTTGCTTATTAAAGAAAACCTGTGCAATGTCGAACCCTTTTGCTCCTCAATGCAGAGGTGTCTGTCTGATGGTAGCAGTGAAATGAAAAAAATATTCTATTGAAAGAGCAGAAACTTTATAAAGATTATTTTGAATGAAAGTACCAGGTTTTACTATTTTATTTAAGCTTCTGAATTGTCATTTATACTCTAGAAAGAACTTCCAGAGAACTGACACTCTCCAGTATTAAAGCAATTAGAAACACTTATTAATTTTAATTTTACTTAGAAATGTTTTGCTTAGAAACAAAACAAAAATTATTTGGTGAACTTTATATAGCTATTCTCTGTTCAATTAAAGTTTTAAAGTTGTTGTCAAATGTGGTTGTTAGAAGTAAGAATTCAGAGAACACCAGCCTATTATTTGTGACAATTCCATATTTATTTAATGGGCGCCTTTGCCAAGCAACAAGTTATGTCACAGAATGTAAGTCAAGACTGTGTGGTTTTGTAACAAAGATTAATATGCAAAAGCTACAGACAGGGTGTTTAAGATTTGAACATTAGCTATGCATTCAATGGTGTCCTGAATGCAAAACTCTATATTTTTTTTAATAAATGTTCAATGTTTAATTAATTAATAAATAATGTTTCAATGTTCAGTTAATTTGAAATCCAAAGTTCTGTCAGTGGATTGATTCTATTTCCCATTTAAATTCTTGACATACTGTTTTCCTTCTTAGTAGACTTCCAAGCTTCTCGAGTCCCTTTTCATAAACTTGTCAGGTGTTGAAGTTTTTGCGACCTCGCATAATTTTAAGCGTTCTGTTTTCTCTCAGTTCACATTACCTTCATCTGAGCTTCCTCCAAAATAGCCTTCTAGCACATATCTCACACACCATTTTGTCACCCAAAAGCTTTTCCTTGGCCAGCACCATTTTCAATTAGTGAGGAAGATTATTTCAAAACTTAATAAAAGCTCACCTTTCTCACAACATGTCACCTGAAAGGTTTTGAATATCCATTATGAGATTTTTGTGTTCAGAGAAGTTTTTTAAAATGGCTTGAAGTGAAATAGAAAAGTTTGGGGGATTTTTTTTTTTTTTTTAATAAAATTGCATATTAATTCTCTTGAAGTTTTTCTGTAAGCAAATCCTTTCAAAGTTTTCTCAGTATTTAGTGAACCTGCTGGACTAACCATCAGTCTGAAGAGTGGGGAAATCCTTCTTCCAATGTTTTGTGGTTTCTGCATCATCACTGTGAGAGAAACACTTCTCTTAACTAAATGGCTCAGACAAACTGAAACAGCTAGACATTTCCTTGAATGGAGGATGCCCCCATGTGAAGATCCACACTGGAAAGAACCTGACCCACTACCTGCCAGCTGGGGAGGTGCACATCCTTGCAGAGACATTGTTTTCAGGTACATGCTCTTTTTAAACCTCTTCTTAAAGTTTATGAAATAATTCCATCTCAGCTTTATTTTCATGTTTCTGTTTTACAATTCTTGTTATTTTATGTTTTAATATTTTGCCCAATTGAATGTTTCTCTAAATTGCTGCACAAGCAGCATAAAAACCATGAACAGAATAAGGGAATGTCAGGCACAAACATAAAGAGGGAAGAATGACATCAGGTATTGACTGTAACTGCAAGAAATTAATGGCTGTTTGTTGACAGAAGAACATAAATTGTGACTAAAGCCACTGTGTAAAAGCTGAAAAGAAAATAAGTTTTTACACAGAAATCTTCTCAATTGCAGGCTAAACCATCAAAGTGGTTTAACACAGTGCAGGTTACTTGCCAAAAATATGAATGAGATTTATGTATTCAGCTCTGCAGCACAGAATGAAGTGTACCCAATGAAGTTCTTTTGCACATGGTGGCAAGAAGGTGCTGGAAATTGGGCCCCTTCATTTTGTACCCCCTCTGCAAATATCTCCCCTGCTCAAAGACAGATCCTCTGATAAGGTCATTTAACCCAACGCCACTCCAATGAGCAGGGACATCTTCAATGAAATCAGGTATGTGTGAATCAGGTCCAGCTCTTTTTCTGTCTCCATCAATTATTTTCCTTAATTATCTTGTTGTTCAAGCCTCACAATTTCTGTAATCTACTGCTTGTGACAGTTTGCTGCTGACCCGAGTAGTACTGCGCATCTGAAGAGCCCCATGGACATGATCATACCAGACACTCCATGGTCTTGGTCTGTGTCTGTGTGACTTCATTCCCTGCTATTCCCTGCTGGTTCCATGATGCATCATCACATCTCCTCGAATAAATCCTGGGCTTGTGGAGAGAAGAGCAAAGCCACATCCAAGAACAGCAAACAGCAGTCATTGTTGTGCCAATTTGCAAAGAAGGTTTATGATGACATATTAATTTCTTAATCCTTAGCTATCATTTTCACTGATGATGGGAATGGATTTATTTATTTGTTCTTGGTAGCCTTTGAAGTGTAGGGTCCATTGCTGATGGGTTGGAGTCTTCTGCAGTCTGTAGGCTGCTTTAGGGGGTAATCACTCATCTAAGTGTGGGGTGGGGGATGGCAGAGCTCAACTTCCACCATTAACTTTTGAATCCTAAACCCCATTAACATCCTTTTCAACTTCTAAGGTTATGATTCTTCTCAAAGTCCTGCACATGAAGTCTGGTTTTGACACTGAAATCTAAACAGGCCAAGAGTTCTCATGTATGCTTATTAAACATAAAAATAGTAGGAAATAAAAATAATAGGAAAGAAAGAAGAGGGACACCCAGTGCTTCAGCATCACAATCGTGTCTGCAATGACTTCTGTGAAGTGGCACCCACTCTCCTCCTCCAAGGAAAAACCCACTACTGCTTCATATTTCTCTCTGAGTACTGCAGTGCTTCTGAGGTGAGGGTTGCTGCTCAGATGACAGAAACAAAGGACCACATGTAGGCAAATTTCATGACTTCTGAGAAGAAACAGAGAAAAAATTATTTTCAGGATATCAGTCCTCATGGTATATATACACTGTTTTCCTCAGAGTTTTTGCCTCAAACTTGCTCTAGTTAAATGTTTAAAGCAAACACGTATCTCTTGGTTAAAAATGTATTATAAATTCATGATTTTTTGATTTCTGCAGTTCCTTACCAGTGTTATTAAATCGTATTTTATGCCCTTTTCACTTTAATCTCTGAGCAAACCCAACTCATGCACAACTGATTTGCTGTCACACAAACTGAAACAGAGTTTCGATGACTCAGATCAAATATCTAATTGTGCCTAGAGGTCCTGCATCTTGAACAGATGGTTTTCTTCTTATCCATTCATCTTTACAATGCATAGATTTATATTTCCTACTGAGAAGCTTTTCATAACATACAGGCATATTTACAGAAAGCAGAAAAAAATATTTTATTAGTAGGAGACCCTTGTATATGTCAGTGCTGTGTGAGGGAATTGTTTGACTGGAATGCCTGGAGAGGAGCAAGTTCCAGTTAATATCTTTCCTGTGATGGGGCATTTGAAAGTTTGCACTTAGTGAGGTGGCTAACTAACTTAGTTAACTAACTCTCATCTAAGGAAAAAAAAAAAAAAAGTGGCTCTCCCTCCCAGTTAGTGATTTTTTGTGGCATTAATACTTTCTTTGTACTTCCAAGGCCTCTATCTGTCCGTTGGATTTCATTGACCAATTGGCTAAGTTATCTGGGAAAGAATAGGGAGGTGAAAACAAATAGCATGGAAAGATGAAAGAGTATTATCTGATAAGCTCCCTTTTCCTAAGACCTTTCCCCTTATGCTTAATATATATTTTCCTTATCCTTAAGGTTTGTTTGTTTGTTTGTTTGTTTGTTTTTTATAATTCAGATTGCATGTTTCTTTCATCTTTTAACTACCAATATATGACCTCTAAAACTCGAGGAAATGTCAACAGAGGCTCATGAGATCACCATGTTTTGTCACCAGTTTTCTCTGAGGGATTGGTTTATTGTCTTTTATTTTCCTCTGCTTTTGGAAATGTGTATACTGCAAACCCCAGCTTTTTCAAGCTAGAAGGGCAGAGTACCGTGGGCACTGCTTGTCACTTTAAAATGGAAAGTCAGTTTCTGAGGGCAGGAGTTTGGCTGCCCTTAGAAGAAGGGTTGGACTTGATCTTAATTCGGTTTGGGACTTTTTCAGCCATGGTCACAGTCTTCAACAACTTTTTTAAGCTACCCAACTACCTTAAGGCAAACACTCACACAATCTAATTTTACAGGGCTTTTGATCTCTCATTCTGGGCAGCCTTGTCATTGTTATAATGAGTTAAAACTGAAATGATCAGGAAATTGGCCTGACCCTTCAAAGGCACTATCATGATACGTTGCTTACATGGTACCAGCACATTTCAGGGAAAGGTGATGCTCCCCTTCTCCCCCCTCATGGAAAGCTAAGTTTTGAATGGCCTCTCTCTCAAACTGGGGTTTAATCAATTATGAATATTCCCAGACCTGTGGCACTGCCCATCAAAGGGACCCCACTTTTCCAACAACCAAGGCAAAGAAAACAAAGTGAGAAGATCCTCTGCCAACACCCCAGAAGACACCCTGGAGTGAGTTACAAAGCGTATTTGCGCTCTTTATGTGGGAGGCAGGCAACATTCAGTTAATTAAGGTTTAATTTGTCTTTTATGTTGTTTACAGCACATATGTTCTTCAAGGGAGGAAAAAAAATTGATCTGAGGTCTTGCTGTGAATATTTTTCCTTGCTCTGAATTTTCCTGATCGGGAACTGTAAGGCTGACTGTAACAGCAACCACACTTTTTAATGCTCTCAGTTACTTATAGAACAGACACTTTATCTACCACACAACACTTGGCAATAGAGAACATATTTTTCCGTCAATGTAATAGAGGTATATTGGGAACGACAACAAAACTTAAATAAAAGGTCTAACAAAATGTATTCTTTAGATCCTACTAAACTCTTACAGTCTCAGAAAATGTAATGGAAACATGATTTAACTGTGACATTCTTTGCTTCTTAAACAATGAAGAATAGTAACTTTTTTTCCCAAAGGAAAATACTTTTCAAATAAATTTTAGATCCTCCATATAGAGAATTTGTTAATATAATTGCAATTCTCCTTGCAAAATTGACGAGAGCAGTTCAAGAGACAGTTGCACATTGGTAAATTCCCTGTAGTATGTACCTTTCAGGTGTGATGTGCATCCTTTTGCTAACAGTTAGCACAGGGTCACTGGTTTTCAAAGACATCAAGGATAGGCATAAGTAAGACAGTCAGTGTCCTGAATCTCGGCAGGGAGGTGAACTGAATCTTTAGGAAATGGATGGCTATTATTTTTATAACCCTGGTCTAAGATGCAGGTCTCTATGATTCAGCTAGGCAGACCTGTGAAGAAAACTCAGATCTATTAATCTCCTTATAATCATCTTTAAAGGCTAAAAATGCACATTTGGCCTGGGCTGCCTTATTTTTCCCCATCCAAGTAAGTGAGCAGTTTATTTCACAAAATAATCAGGAGAAACAAGGCACTCACCACAGTGTGAATACCCACAAAGTTATTTCACAGAACCTTCACTACCACAGTGGCTTGATTGGGGTCTGTCCTTCACTTCTTTATAAAGACAAGAAACCACACAGTGGACACCACACAAGCTTTACTACCACATTTTTGCGTCTTTTTAGGGTTGGTAGAGACATTTATGTAGGTTCTCCCTGGCTGTCTCATGCTCCCTAGGCCTGCCTCTGCTCAGGTCTTGAATAGTAGAATTGTTTCAGTTCTGCTGTGCATGGTGTTTTACCATGGTTTAAAGGCCTAAAATTTAGTAATTTTGATCTTACTCTCTTTTATTTGACTGAACCTAGAAGCTGGAGGTAGAGAGAGCCTGCCCACTCATATTCAATGCAGAGCTTCTCTATGGGCTATTTATCAGGGCATCATCCAGAAAAGCTGCAAATGACTGCAGTGATAGAGCTGAAAATGTTTCCTTTCAGGAGATTGCATGGGGAGCGCAGCACACATCCTGCCCAAATTTACTCTGTCACGTTTCATACATCTGCTGCATTGAAGTGCAGACACTTCACAGCTGAAGTGATAAGCAACAGCAGTTTCCAAGGGGGGAATGTGAGCTGAACAACGACACCTTTCCTGCCTTTGATAAAGACTTTGTGTCATGCTCTTTAGGAAACTTTGGCTTGCAGCAGCCTCCTGGATCTGACAACTGGGCTCTGCCGCCTGGATCTCCAACATTCGTCTGAATAGATCTTCCCTTCAGGAACATCTTCTCTAATATAAACAGTACATTCAGGCTCAATATATATATGACTCCAAATTGCCTGATTTTCTTTAAGATACCTTTGAGAACAGTTTTAGGAAAGAGTGCCATTACTGCAGAACTTGCCTGTTGTGCACAGAGCTGATGAAGAGTAATATGGGGGTGGACTAGCTAAAGTTTTTAAAGGTCGCATGTGTTTTACAATTTCTTTTATCTATACAAATGAAGCCTTTTCAAATCTAATCCTGTCATGCATGTTCCTTGAAACCTCAGCCAGAGTCTAGAGCATAAAAAAATGGCCTGTTCTACATGCATTCACAGCCTTGCACTGGTGATGTTTTTCCTGATCAGGAACACAGTCTGTTAGCTGAACTTAATATTAGAAAGGGGAAGCCTGAATCTTAATCATTAGATGTTTATTGGTCTTTTCAAAGCATGTGAACCACACTTCCTTGACAATTACTAACAAAATACTGTTTTTACGTGTTGTATTTGGTCTCAATTACAGTTTAATTTCTTCCCACCAAAGGAACTTCCCTCATTCACACTATTGCCATGTATTTCAGTCGAACTTCAGTACACTCAGGATCTTTACTTAGTGTTCATTGCTACTTTGAGGCTTGATTTAAGTGTTTAGGTGTAGCGTTGAACTAGAATTGGCAATTGCATAGTTAAATTAATTTTAATTTGGTCAATTTAATTTTCACAGTTTTGGTTTTGGACACCTTGAGACTTAATCCTTTTTGAGAAAACAGTAGTATGGTTGGAAACATATTGAACTGATTGCTTTCATATGAAAATCAGTAGAAATAATGCTTTATAAGAGGTCTATTTTCATTATGAAATTCTCTCTAATAGAAAAATAAAGCTATTTTTGATTTTCATCAAAATTTCAGGTTCAGACATCCTAAGTATATCTGAGAAGAGCTCAAACCTCTGTAGCATTTTTACCCCTGATTGCTTTCTACTTTCTGAGTGAAAGTAAAGAAAACTACTTCCCAAGGGTCTCTGCATTCTTTCTTGCATCATAGCTTTGTCTTGCTTGTGTAGTTTTGAAAACCTGATTTGTGGAACCATTATTTTCACATCAGCATTAAAAGCAGGTGGCTGTATTGAGATTTAGGTTTAAATTTTAGATTAGGACTATATCTCCAGCTGAAAATCAGAAGAAAAAAGATACCAATTAATTTAAAATAAATAAATTGGGAAAAGGTAGAGAGTGAAGTTGTTGCTTTTTCTGGAAAGCACCTTGTGTCTCTAGCTGGGTTAGATTTGTAGTTAACTGTCTCAGTCCTCGTACTGCACCTGAGGAGAGCTGTACTCTGTGTGAGAGTAGATAAATGAGGTTCACAGAAAATGGGTTTCTTTTCAGCACCAGGAGTGCTTTCTTGCTGCATGAAAAGAATGTACTTGGCAGTACATGTGCCTATTTGGCTAAATTATTAAAATACACGCCTCAAAGAGAAGGAAATTTATCAAACATCAAAGTAAATGGCCAGCTTTATGTGTTCAGTAAGGTCTGATCCAAAATCCACTGAGGGAGGTGAAGTGCATTTCTGTGTGATTTGAGGGGCTTTGGTCCATGAAATGTCAATGGTTTGACAACTCAGATCAAAGTTGCATGGACATTTGCATGCCTGACAGTGCAGTTGAGTGCTTTTTGGGCTTTTTTGCCTGGCCTGAGCAGCTTTGGCATCTGCCTGTTTCAGGCAGTGCTATCAGTCCCCTAAATCATCAGCTTTGCATGGGTATCCCCTTTACCCAGGAATAAGGGTGTTTTCTATCACATAATTTCACTCTTGGCCTGTTTAAGCAAGACTGCAAATGTCATGTCGATGCATAAGGGTAAACACCTGCACCAACAAAGGCATATCCAATTTAAGTAACTGGATAGTCCAAGAATTGAGTGGAAGTCTCAGTTAATTATTTGAACTGAGAGTGAGTTTCATGTTCCGTGACCAGATTTTGCACCAAGTCATGGCATAGCTCTTGCTGTTTATTCCCTGGCTTATGCCTTTTTGGATGTTGTCTGTGGCTGAGCCATGGTCCTTATATAAATGAACAGACTTTGTTCCTGGATAGAAATATTAATTGAGAGTGACACAGCTGCTTTTTGGTGTCTGCCTGTGTGTCATACTGTTGTGCAGTCGGTGATGGGAGCTGGACCTGGAGCCACCACTGAGCCCCCAGTATGTGCAGGTGTGGGAAGGGAAGGGTTGTGCCCTGTATCTTAGCACTGAATCCTGCCTTCTCTTAAATATCTGCCTCTATTTTTGCTCCTCTCTCCTCTCTCTAAGCAATGGTGTGTTTGATCAAGAGGAATGTGCTGCCAAAATTAGAACATACATATGTCTATATATGTATATAAATGTCCCTTTTTCTGCATGCATACATTAGAGAAAAGCACTTAAACAAGCCACGTGAGAGCAGAAATAATTAGGTGTGTGATTGCACATCAGGCTTCCCTAAATACATTCTCATCAGACATTCAGGAAACATGACGATTTTATTGCCAAGGGAAGGCTTTGCTTTTATTATTTTTGTGGGGGTAATTGTTTTGGGTTCTATAAAACACAATCTTCTAACTAAAGAGTGTATTTGTTTTGAAACCTTTGGCATGAAAGAAATTAACATTTCAGTTTCACAGCTTTTACAATTGTAGTGAGTATCTCTATTAGCTGGTGTGAATCAGGGAGTTTCTGTTCTGTTTGTTTCTTTAGTAGGTCCCACCTCATGGTCACAACCCTCAGGGTTAATACACTAGTATGAGATTCTGGGAAAGCATTCCAAAAAAATTTGCACATTTCAGTGATGTCCCACAAAAAGGTTTGTCCTGCCTCGTGGTGTTGAAGTCGTCAGCCCAAATATTCTACTTGATGCCCAGAACAGTAAGGGAAAAGACAATCTAAAATATCTTCTGCCTTTTTTGGCTCTCTCACCAAGTCCCTTTTTGAGTTTCCCTTTTTTTTTTTTTTTTTTTTTTTTCCTCTGCTCTCTAGTTTTTACTCAAATTTTCTGTGTTATACACATGTAAATCTCAAAACCCTTTGTGATAATCCCTTTAATTCTCTGTTTTCCCATTTTATGCACTTGGTGCCTGTTCTCTCTCCACATTTGTTTTTTTTTTTTTTTGCTGTATAATTTCTTTTTTCTTTTTTCTTTTTTTTAATATTATTATTATTTGGTTTGGGTTTGTTTTGTTAGGTTTGGGTGGGGTTTGTTTGTTTGTTTGTTTGTTTGGCTTTTTTTTAGTGTTAATTCTGCCAGATTCCCTGTCTTTTCCCAGCAACCCTGGAAGATGTGACAGGACTACCTCTATTTTCTTCTCTTTCTCCTCTACAAACCAGGAATTGAACTCTTAGGATGGGTTGCAAAGATGTTGGGCAGCATGAAGGGAGTAAACACACAAGCAAATCTGTACCCTTGCTTTCCTGCAGCACCATCTACCCCTACCTTGCTGTAGCATGGGAGCATACGTGAGATCTGGAGACAGGGATACTTTGGGGTGCTTTCAAGTCCTCATCTTTATCCCTTTATAAAGCAGGATGGTGTCAGCTTGATGGCATCTATTTGCACTAGATGTAAGTGTTTCTGTAGCCAGGTCCTAGGCAGGAATAGAAACTTCCAGTTAAGTTACAGCAGTGCAGAGTGTAATGATAGATATATCCATTAATTTAATGGGAACTCCAGGGATGACAGGAGTAGGACACTCACGGGATCTTGGGTCATCAGACATCTCAAAGCTCCAAAGGCTCTGCTGCTCAGGAGACTGTTCAGACCAAAATTATGATCAAAGTGCCCAAATATGTACATCAGCACACATTAATTCATTGTCTGACAGACAACCCATCTAGTTTGCAAGTCCTGTAGACAAGTAAGGTTCCATTTGTAATGTACTTGGTCATGTGTGGAGTGCTGTAACCTGTGATGGACCCCAAAATCTCTGAGGCAGCTCTCCAGAACAGCTTCCAGAGAACTTGTATGCATCCCTGTGTGTGTTTGTACACCCACATTTGTGGTCTTATACAGGCCCTATATGTGACTAAATTTCATTTTATAATGCCCAGCCATATCTTCTCTCTCAGTATCCTCTACTTTTAATATTTTCAGCTGCCTAATTCTTATGAAAACCATTACTTTCTCCACAGTTTTTCATCCAGCTGTACAGTAATTGTCAATGCCTTCCAGATATCCCATTTTATGCTCAGTTACAGAGACAATGATTTCCAGGTACAAGAGAAACATGGAAATGTTTCAGGCTTCTGCTCTGGTGGCCTAATGTTCAATCCTATGTACAGAAACCAGGGCAGCTGTCAAAAAGAAAGCAAGAATTGCTCATTCTGGTTTGTACATTTATATGCCTGGTTTCTTAGAGATTTCTGTAGCTCTTTCATAATAATTTGCTTTTAACTTCTAGGGAGTATTTACTTGCTGTGTAGTGAACCAAATTCCAAGCCTTATTGTATGTCTTTCTTATTCCTGTAACCACAAAGGCGTTTTCTGTCTCTCCTCTAACACAACTCTGATAAAGACACAGCAGTGGATCAGTATCCAAGTTCTTCTGAAATTCATATTTTCTCCTTTATTCTGATCTGAAACTGAGCTTGCATTGAATAATTTTAGATAAAGTGTCTTGAGGTAGATTGTGTAATGGTAGGACAGGTTTCATCTGAGGAGGACCCAATGAGCTGAAAAAAATAACAGCACAAAAAATCCTCATTTAATTTGATATTGCTATGAATATTTGACATTTTATAAGGAAATACAGAAATTAAGTCCATCTTACTGACTACCATTGTCTAGGAAGCACAGATTTTCTTCCATGTGTAATCTCTGTGAACACAAAGGTTGAGGAGGCTGGTGAAGAGAAGTAGCAGTTCATGTAAAGATTGTCCAATCCTTATGGGGTAAACTGATTGCAAAAATTGAATTCCCAAAGTTTCTGCATTGGGTGTTAAAATACTGAGCTGCATCACACATGCCTTGCAAAAGATGCTCAAGTTTTTAGTACATGAGAAAAGTTTTCTTCCATGTATGCTTATTGCTCACATGCTCTGTTTTCTCCAGTGTCTCTGTGCAGAATAACAGCAGAGAGAAAATACTCTGAGATGCCCTGGACATGCAAGGTCTGACTGAAGGTCAGGTCCCTCTTCTCTCTGGGAGCTGAGAGCACAGACAACAGTGAAAACCATGTCAAAATACTCTCTATTTAAGTTGGTCTTAAAATGCTGTCTTTGTTCACACCATGCTTAAGATAACCTGAAACCTCTGAAATTACTCTGTGTACCCTGTTGCTCCTCACAGCCAAGTAGTTCTTTCTGATCACAATTTAAATTTACATGCTTTGACTTAGCTCTCGCATTCATTGACACTTTTTTAAGACAGCTGTCATTTTTCTCTTTGATTTCTCTTAACTTTATGGAGTAAATAAGGAAGAAGATATGGAGTAAGAATAAAGAAGATGGTGTAAGAATGAGGAAGATATGGACTAATTTTCTCATTCCTTTTTTTCCTCTGATAGACTCAAATAGGAACAGAAGCTGAGAGAGGAATCCAAATCACTTGTTATCCTTGACACTGCTACTCTGCAGTACCACAAAATTTCCTCTTTCTCCTTTATTTGGATGTGCCCACCTGGGTTATGAATGGAAGCAGGAACCTCACTCATGCATGTCCTTCAGCAGCTTCCAAGGTCCCAGGCAAGAGCCAGGAAGAATTTGTTGAATCTCCTCTCCACATATCCACACTTCATTGGCATCAGTCTCAGGCAGGATCAGAGGGCAGATCTGAGCAATAATTTGGGAGCATCCCCCAAGCTGGGGCCCAGCAGAGCAGGCAGAAATCATACACTGCATTGTCTCTGAGGCTTTCACACCCCATTCTGTTTCCTGTTCCTTTCTGCATCAAACTTTAATAATACTCAGGTTCCAAGTCAGATCCCAAGTCATGCCTAGTTTGTGGCTTTTCTTTTTTTTTTTTTTTTTAATTAAAATATTTTATTGAAGTAATATTAGGAATAAAAACTACACTTTTTGCATAATGCTTAATCTTCATTAAGAAAAATATCACCTTGTGTTGTTTCTTTTGCTCTGTGTACTGCAAGCCCTGTGTTATAATTTTAACTCTTTTCAGAGGTCTGGGGATTGCTCCTTTTAAGTGCCTGATCCTACCCTTCGCACATTTAGTAGTTTTCAGACAATTGTGACCACAGAAACTAAGTGCTTTGTGGCTGGGAAGAATTCTTCTCACAATTTGCAAGGTAGATTATTGAAGCTATTGACGGATTCATTCCTTTGACACCTCCATGCTATAATGTGACTGCCAGCAAATATTGACTTTATGGTGATGGCTGTAGTTTTGATACAAAACAAGAGTTTGCCCAAAAGATTCTCACCTCTGCCATGCACTTTTAATTTAGTTACAAAATTTTAAACATTCAGTTCAGTTCAGGCTGAGGCAAGCAATTTTGAAAGGACCAGGATGATTCCTGAACAGCTTAAGGAGCCCACCTTGTCCTAGATATGGACTCTCGTCCATTGTATGCTAAAGTCTTCTCAAATGATTAGCATAAGAATGGTTTCACAACATTATCCCTGGTTGACAAATCCTGTCTGAGGGTTACCTGTCCCCAGTCTCTCACAGTTCCTCTCTCCTTAAAGGTTAAAAAATGACAAACAACTTTCTCTTCCTCCAAACTGTTTTTTAAGTTACAATTAGAAAGCAAACTAGGATCTGTATCATGTAACAGGGCACAAAGACAAATGACTCAGCTGGTGCAGGCATGAGATTGGCAGGGCAGTGGAGCACCTGACCTCCCTTACATTGCTCCTATTGCCTGTGGAATTGTAACAGATGATCACAGCCTAACAGCATCCTCTCTGAAGAGGGACCCCTGCTACATGGCAAGTGCACATATCCTCTTTCAATAATGAAAAACATTGGCATCTCTTATTCTGTGTGGAAAGGGTCAAAATATTGAACGAAGACTCATATTCACCCTCCTCTTGTGCCATGCCTTTATTGCACTGGGCATCTGCTTCCCCTCTGGATTGCAGTGGTGACTGGGAGCCTTCTGTGCAGAGTGAATCTATGCCAGAGGGTGCAAAGCCACCAGGATGAGGTCCTCATGGGCAGGTGGCAGAGTACTGCTGCCTCCAGGTGTACTGTGGAAGCTAATGCTGAACTTTTCATCAAAATAAGAGAATTGGCAAGGCACCACTAAGGCAGTCTCTTTCTAAAACAGATATTCACTAAATAAGAAATTTATTTGTTTGTTTGTTTGTTGAGTGAATGGATTACACTGGTCTCAAATAGCACTCATCTGCCCCCAGTAGAGCCAGTCCACTTGGTTGGGAGAGATTTCTGCTATTCCTAATTCTGAGTTTTCTGAACAGGGGATGCCCAGCTGTAATCCATGATTATCACTTTGAAGTTTTGATAGCATATCAAAGTCTTTTGAGTAACAAAAGGAGGTGTGGTCATTTTTGAAAAATAGCATCAGTTAAAAATATAAAGAGAGTAGGGAGCAAATCCCTTGATTTACACCATCACTTGAAATCTCTAAATCAAGATTTAATCATAGACTGCCTTTATAAAATATATGTTTTTGCATCACCCAATATTATGATGATAGATACAGGAACCACAGAGAGGATTTCTGTGGCTGAGGTTATGCAGAAGGTCAAACGAGATGGCCATAATGATCCCTTCTGGTCTTAACCTATCAATCAAAGGGCATTAAATTTTACTCACTGAGCCGGACATGTGATTATGCAAAACAGAAGTACAAGGATTTTCCTGCTTATAAAGGGAGAACCTGGAAAGAATAATAACCCTAGGATAAAAATAATATGCTGACCTTCTTTCAGAACATCTGCAAAGTTACAGTGGGTCCTCTTAAGGTTAGCACGACTATCATGGTTATTCCAGATGAGATGAATGCTTAGAATGGAGTAGATTATGAATATATAATTTCTTCTATGACCTGAAATAACTTTCCTTCGGTATTTGGAAACCCTTCGGCATTTAGCTGCAAGATGGACAATAAAA
Source organism: Hirundo rustica (assembly GCF_015227805.2). Taxonomy (NCBI): domain Eukaryota; kingdom Metazoa; phylum Chordata; class Aves; order Passeriformes; family Hirundinidae; genus Hirundo; species Hirundo rustica. The sequence goes on from NC_053452.1 coordinate 30,164,759, forward strand.
GATTGTTGTGGAGTTTTTGAAGTATTTTAACAAAGTTTATCCTCATATTTTTGTTCTGGTATTAGTCTATGGTTTTTATAACAGTGCATTGCAAAAGGGACCTTTCGTGATGCTTTTGTCTCATCAATACCCTCAAAACCCTTTTTCCTTTCACTGCACTGTAAAACAGTGCCTGGTCTCTGTGGACATCTGGGTCTAGAAATTTGGATTAAGGATTCCCCGTACTAAGAAGTAAGAAATTGAAAGAAAGCACATTCAGTTTGTCTGTTGGCTGGAGCTGCTTTTAAAAGAAGAGGCATGTGTGGGTGGAGGATGTGAGAAGGAGATTTTGTACTGGCATATACATGTGTAAACAGATATTCAATGATTTGTAAAGAGCTGAGCTGTACAACACCCAAGAAAAATACTATCTTTTCCCAAACCTCCAGTGTTTGAAAGCTGGTGGGTTCAGCTCCTGACAATTGTTTTCGTCAGTAGGGCCGCAGACCAAAGTCTGTTTTTCAAGCAGTGTAATTGATTGGCAGCCATTGATTAAAGAGTCATGTGGACCACTGCTGACAGCTCTGGTTTGGAGGGGTGTGGACAGAAAATGGGAATCACCAACAAGCACGTACTAAATTGTATTGTCAATCAGATGGCCAAAGGCTTGACTTAGAAACGAGAATGGTGTTTGTAGCAGGTGAAGTTGTCCTGAAAGCCTCAAAAAATCTCAGTTTTATTTTTATCTTGCTCTGCTATCCTAGTTCAGTTTTCTCAGGTTTTGATGTTTTATCTGGCACTGTACGTCAATGGAGAGGGTTTCCGTCACAAAATTTCCGTGTCAAGCTAGGTCTTTCCAGTGATTTACACTGTTCAAGAAAACCTGTATGAGTGTGATTTTAAGGATTTTAGGAGTTTTATGTGTCTCTTTTCATAGAGAAATTAGGCATTCTGTTGGGGCAGAGGATTTCCTGCATCACTGAAAGCTTCAGCTGCTCAGCAAGATGCACGGAGCAAAAGTCAGCCATCTGTAATCTTGGTCTCTCATGTATTTTCTAGATCTAAGTCAGAATGAAAAATTGAACCTTGACAGTTCTTTTCAGGAGTGAGCATTGTGGGCCTGTGAGATAGTCACAAACTAGGCAGAATGAGGCTTCTCTTGTGGCTCTTTGGGTCTAATAGGATTTCTTTGGGAGTGGAAATAACAGCGGATATAGCTCATACACCTTGTTGGCTGACTGGGAAATAGGGCAGGGTTGGAGGGAGGGGAGGCCTGTGCAAAAGAGAAGAGTGGAAGTGGTAATCTTCTAGGAGGACCAAGAAAGAAAGCTGTTGATTCACTGAGAAGCTCCTTACTTGGGAGCAAAGCAATAAATAAATAGCAGGGATGGTTAGTGAAGAGGAGAAGCCAGGGAATGCTGATTAAAATCTAAAGGGCATCGCAGAAAGGTGGAAAGCACCCTGGCCTTGCACATTAGGGACCCACAACACCACAGCCTCATGTAAGCCTTTTTTTGGTGATTTTAATTTTTTTTTCCAGGGTTGTATCAACTTTTATTTTTCATTGGAAGTTTTCACTGTCAAAATTGTAGCTCATTAAATATTTTTGGAAGATTTTTAGAGTGCACTGATGGAGTACACTGATTTCTGTCACTGCAAGCAATATTTTGCTTTCAAATCAGACTCTGAAACACTAGTCTCAGAGTCTATTATTAATTCTTGATGTCATTGAGAGATGCCTTCTCTGTCTGTGATGCACTGACATTTATTTTAGAAGGCACTGACATGATTAGAGCTTTGATTTGATTTTCTAGCCTATATGCTTGGCCCAGGATTCCCAGGAGTTACGTTTAAAGTTAGCTTTCTAAGTTCATGCTTCAGTCATCTATAAATGACTAATATTAATATTAGTTAATATTTTAACGCCCATTTTGGCAGCTTTCAGCTTCTCAAGTTTTCCTCTGGCCAGGCCACTGGCTTCAGTGCCCCGTAAGATTAATGACTGTGGTATCTCTTGGCCTTCCTCCCAGGAAGAGCCCTTCAGCACTGTTCCAGATGGAGCCAAGGAGAGCTGAATAGGCTGCAAAAAAGTCAAGTTCTCTCCGTGCAGTCCTTCCTCATCTGTTTAACCACAGTCTGGATGCCATGTGTGCTAAGTCTGCAGCTTGCACCTTAGGGATACAGGGAGAGCCATGGGAATGCAGCGGGCGCAGGTCAAAGGAGCGAGACAGGTAACAGTAAGGGATCTAAAGTTTGCAGCAGAATCTGCCCCTCCAAGAAAACCCCATATATTCTTCTACACTCATTCACAAAAATATCCCCAACCCTTTCAGTTCAGCCTGGTCTGACTTTCTAGGGGCCAAATTTGATATCTGCATAGTATTTGGGTCACCTGGTTCTTCTACCTGCACTGGATAGCCTCTTGAAGTACATCTGATGTTTCCATCGGGAGTAAGGAGTAAATGAGGAGAGTAACTAGGCTAGATGAGGCTATAAAAATATACTTCTTACCCTTCAGACTGAAATACTACAGCTCTTTCTAAACTCTTGGCCTTTTTTTCACACTGGGATGTTTACAAAGCATCAGAAGATTTTACTCTTTAGATCTCGAGTGCCTTGTAAGATGTGTACTTTACACCAAATACAAAGGACCTCAGAATCAGACCTTACATGTTTAATCTGGAAGTGCAGAAGCAGACTGCTCATGCCTCAGTGCATTAACTAATCTTTAAAGAACGGGGATTAAGGAGAAGCTTTGCCCATGAACAGGTTAGCCCTGGCTGTCTAGCACAGGCTGCACAAACTCATTCAGATTCCTCAGAGGTGTGTAGTACTGATCACTGCCCAGAGACAGGACACTGGATTAAATGGACCAGAAGTGTGACCCAGGGCCACAGTTTTCAGGTAAATTTCCACTGTAAAATGATACTACTTTCTTGGGTTTGGTTTTGTTTGTTTGGTTGGTTTTTGTGGTTGGCTGGGTTTTTTGTTTGTTTTGTTTTGCCTTCCCCCCCCATTCTTTCCATGTGCATTGTTAGTTGTTCTTTCTGTTGATGTATTGATACAGGTGTGTAGTAAGTTGAATGAGATAGGTTTTTTCTTCCTCTTTTATAGTCAGTGCTCATCTTTTCCCTGGCTCTGTCTAGGAGCTTCTTCAGCCAAGAGAGGCAGGAGAAAATGAGTGTCTCTGTGTCAAGAGGGCTGGAGAGCGGAACCCACCAGTAAATGGGAAAGGCTGATCCTTCTTAATGAGTTCTTTTACCTCGGTTCAAGTTTAGGCATTACAATATTGTTCAGTGCGAAGGGAGAACTACTACTACTTTCTTGCCATCAGCATTAGAAATAATACTGTTTAACGTGGGCAACCCCTGTACATATTCTTCTCTTTGTCATTTAAGTTTCTAAAACATACCAAGGGCAAATAATTTCCAGTATTAAATAGAATGAATGGAACTGACAGTGCTATTAGAATCATAGAATAGTTTAGGTAAGAAAAGACTTTTGAGATCATCAAACCCAACTGTTAGCACAGCCCTGCCAAATCCACCACTAAACTGTGTCCCTAAGCACCACATATGGTTTTTATCTATATACAGATATATACGACTTCCACTATAGCATTTCAAGCATCGGCACCACCTGAGAGCTCTTTGCAACTGCAGCTTGTGCGTTTTGCAGTAAAATTTCTCTCCTCTCTTCCCTCCTCTTCCTCCGCCCCCAGAGGACAGACAGCCTTTCTACTGACAAATGTTGAGTGTAGCTCCTGAGGATTTAGCATGTCAGGCTGTGTCTACACAGCTTAGGTTTCTATTATTATGCAATGGCTTAGAGGGCAGTGCTTTGCCACATAATTACCGAGCCAATCTCTGTTAGGACCGGGAGTTTGGATGCCTCCTTCTATACCAACTATTTTCCCCCTGCCCACTTAGGACTCCTCCGTCACTCTTACTTGTTTATTACCTTCTTTTTGTACCTTCGTTTCATCTGGTTTCTGGCTTTCTTCCCTTTCCTATGCTACATATTTGTTTATTTCAGAGGTGAGGGGTCTGAGTCGTGCCTGCACGGATTCCTATGCAGTACAAAGCACTTGCTGTATGTTGCATCGTCAGAAGAGGTAAGAAGAAATTCCTGAAGCTGCCTGCTAGTCCTCTCGGGTTTTTCACTCTCTTTTCTTTTTCTTTTTTTTTTTTTTTTTCCCACCCCCTCCCCTCCTATTTTTTTTTTTTTTTTTTCCTGGTGTGTGCACATTGCTTGTCTTACAAGCCGTGCAGGCTCTGCCATCTAGAGCACTTTGTGAGATCACTCCACTTTGCTGTTTTTCCTTCTCCCATCTCTGCGTGACTGTGTGTGTCTGTCTCTCCCAGCCTCTCTTCCCCCCGCGGTGCGGCTCGGCCCCCCACCCCAACACACACGCACACACGCAGGAGCTGGGCTTGCTTGTATGAACTTGGAGACTTGCAATCCTGAAATGCATGTGTTACCTTGGGGTGCACTAGGATCAGAATGCTCGAAAAGCCTGCAGGCTGCTTAGTCCTGCAAGACTGGGTTTTTTAAGTCACACAGGAAAAGAACAAGTTATTCAATTTTTAAATTTTTTTTTTCTTTTTCTTTTTTTTTTATTTTTCCCCCTCTTTTTTTTTTTGTGCTTTGGATATTACTGAACAAGGAGTCTCAGGGATTGACACACTCGGACTTCACTGAATCAGGCTGCATCTGACAAACAATCTTGTCTGCATTTTGGTTTGCTAGAGATCAACTGGGATTTTTCTGATGCTGTCTTCTTTTGAAAAAAGGATGCATGGAATAGAAAGAAGGTTGAAGTGCCTGTCTGAGACTATTTTACCAAACCTGGGATAAATGTTACTTCTCAAAGGTAAGTGCAAGGTTTTTTTCCTATGTATGTATAAACTCTGTAGTTATAGCATAAACTATATATAGATATGTACCTCAAACATTTTACAGACAGCTACCTCTGATGGCAAAAAATCTCTCAGTCGTGCATCTTAAAGCATTGGAGAAACGTATAACTTTATCTCTCTTTTCATGTTAGCTTAGATAAGATTGTTCATGTAGAGTAATGGATCTCATCTTGGTTTCTGACTCTCGTGGTATGAAAAGGCACTTCAGAACCAATATTTTTTTAAGGGTCAATAGGAATTTTTAATGATAATTTTTAAACCGTGATGGAAAGATGTTTAAAAGAAAGGATAATAATTTGGCTTCTAATAAAGGAAGACTTAAGGAATAGAGTAAAGCTGTGAAAGTAATTTCAGCTTTCTGAGGAATTACCAAATCCTACAAAGCTAAGGAGGAACTTTGCTGGACAGATCAACTCTGCTGTGTGCAAAACCAGAGAGTAAAAGTGTGAGGACCTTTGCAAATTTTAAGAAAAAGAAGGCATAGGAACAGCTGGAGAAGGGAAGGCATTGAGGCATGTGGAGGGGCAGTGGGCACCCACTTCGGTGTCTGCTGTCACAGAGGCTGTTCTTGGTAAGGCGATGCCACTGGTGATGGATGTCCAGAAGCGGCACGGTGGGCGTGTGGGGGGTGGGGTACACAAACAGGTATATGCTATGTCATGTCTGCCTGACGTCAGCAGACATATATGCTCTCAGCAAGATCAAATGTACTGAGAACTGGGGTGGGGGAAGCATCTAAGTGGCAGCACAGTACAAGATTTAGCAAAATGGAAACTGAGTCTCTGATTTGTGGGGACATATGCACACGTTTGGGACACAGAGTAAGTGCATGACTGAATCTAAAAAAAGGAACTAATGGGGTAAAAGAAATAGGCAGTGAAGTCAACAAGTCCCAGCATGGTAGATTAGTAACTGGAAATGTAAAACAGTCAGTTGTGGTAGTGCATGTAAGGAAGGGTTCTTAAACTGGGTAACTCCTACCTACACAAGAGAGAAATAATATTGATTTAAAGCATGAATAATTTTTTCTTTTCAGACTGCCTGATCTAGTATTTTTGGGACAGTGCCATGGAGATATTAAGAAGAATAAGGTTTATTTTATCAACTTCATCTTTGGAATTAATATGACAGAAAAATTCTTTTGATGAGAAGAGGGAGGGAAACAGTAAGCATCACGTCAGTCTATAAAGTCACAATTAATCAAATTGACATCTCTTAACTTCATAGTACAATGTTCAGCATGGGTATGTCCAGCAGATGCAACAGAATTGTCATGGGGATTTTCTATTCCTCCAGGAAGAGGAAACATTGCCATTCAGGGGATCAATTTCTTATTGAACCGTGCTGTACTAAGGCAAATTTGTGATGAGAAGGAATAGTGACAAATAATTACTTCCACTCTTGCCGTGTTTCAGGCTGGTTGCAGTCTCCTTGTTTACAGCTTGCTCTATGCCAGTGGTGAGTTTGCATTGCCCACAGATCACCACTTGAGCACAACAGAGTGCTTCTCGTGTGCGCTCTGCTCGGAGCTGCCGTGTCAGAGCATCACAAAGAAGAGCTCAAGACCTTGCCTGAAACTGCTTCTAATTCTCAGAGAGAGAGAGAGGGGATGCAAAAAATAAACAATGCCAGGAGACAGGTAGCAAAAAATTCATGCTCAACCAAGCTGTTTTAACCCATGAAAACCAGCAAAGATCTGCATCACCTCTTGGATCAGTGACAGTGTCTGATTTACTTTCCCCAGCACCGCTGTGGTTTCTTTAGGGTGACTCTGGAACAGGTGTGCCCCAGTATCTGGCTGTGTAGGGCACTGGCATGCAGGCAAGCTGGCTCCCCTTGGTGCATCATAAAGGGTGAGAAATGTGACCCAGCCTCAGAGCCCCTATTTGCTGCTGTCCTCAGCCTCATGCTGCACTTCACATCTTCGGTGCCTCTTTTTTAAATTTACAGTGGGCAATTACCAACCATTTTTCCTAATGGGAAGTACAAATGGCATGTGTAGCCTTGCCCAGTAGCCTCCACTCTGCCTGCTACTTGGGTGGACCCAGCTGACAGCTCCCAGCAATTCTAGTCAGAGCGCTTCTGCTCCCCCTCTTTGCTGAGGAATCTGACCACTGACTCAAGTTTGCAATGTAATGATTAGAGACCCATCTGATCTGCCCCCTCCCCCACTTCCCCCCCGCCCCCCGTATTTGTGGGCAAAAAGCAAAATGGGACACTGATTCAAAATTATCAAGGTTTAACTGATAGTAGGTGGGAATGTTCTTCAAGTGACTTAACTCTCTGCTGAGGGGTTCTGGACTGAAAACCCTTGAGGCTGCATTTGCTACCCACCCTCACAGAGGGGAGGGAGGGGATGGTGACAGTGCCTGTTCACTCCCAAATCCCATTTTGCATTGCTAATGCATTTCTGCCTTGACCTACAAAGATCACCTGTGGGAGAAAGGGGTAATTTGTTCCAGCTGTGTACTCTTTTTTTTTCTTTCTTCCTGGCCTGAGCACTCAGCCTTGCTTTCTTCGTGTTTGTCCAAGTGTGCTGTCATGTGTTTGTTTTTTGTGGAGAGGCTAATTATCTTCTAGGTGCTGAACTGAAAAGCAGCAACACTCTTTTTGAAGGAAGACATCTGTGGCTCCTTCAAACCAGTCCAGATGACTGTGGAGTTTACTGCCCAACACCAAACAGGCCATTGCTTGTATTCCCTTTTTCCTCTTTGCTTTTACCATGTAGAGTTTGACTCTACATGGTAAAGATCTCACTAAGGGGCTGGGATTTACACTGCCAGTGTCCAGAGGATACATGTGTTTGCAAGGGGCTGAACAGCTCCCAATAATCCAATGAAAACTGTGACAAGAGACAAGGTTTCATCTGAGTGCACTGGGATAATAACAAACCCCACAAATCACAAACCAGGGTGATGCAGTGCTGCAGTGAAGGGCCAGCTGTTCCTCTCTGCCCAGCCCAGCTCCACCCAGGATGCACAGAGACAGGAAAACCTGTAAGTGATACTTCCTATTCCAGGAACTCAAACTACCTCCTGCATGGGTAAATGGCAAACTTTGGCATGAAATTAACATACATAAACATGTCATTAGAAGGACCACAGAGATGTGGCATGGAAAACTGGGAAAAGGCTATTTAGAAGTATTTCTGCATCTCTTCGATCAGCGATTGTCACCTTACTTCAGAATATTAATATGAAGTTGTTTCTGATTTTTCTCTCTTCCTGTCATTTTCTTTGTCTTACCCATGATATGGGGTTTTGATGATATCCTCATCTTTATGGAAAAAAACATTGGTGACAAATCCAGGATACCAACTTCAGCATGTAAAATGAGCAGCAGCAATAAAAGTCAGAAAATATATTTTCAGTTTAAAAAAATGCTGATTTGAAAACATGGGAGAAAGGAAAAGATGTGCTGTCAGGGTCTGCCCCCATGCAGAATCATTATTGACCTACATAGAAGACAGAGCTGAGTGGGAGTTTTCCAGCAGAAACGCTTTTGTTTTTTGCAGGAAAAAATATTTTTGACAGAAACGCAATTGGGAAATGGTCAGTCTTACAAATTTCCTGACTAAAAAAAAACTGTAGGGACAAAATCTCCAGGACACCTTATCTTGCATTCTTTCTGGAAGATAAATTTTATTATTTCTTTCCAGTTCATGCATTTTGTATGAAAACTGAAAATAATTCATATGAAACTTGATCATTAAATTCCATTTTGCTAAAGGACAAGCAAATCTGTGAGATGAACTGGAATTAAACATTTCTGGCTCATTAGAAGCCTTGCATACCTTCAGCTGGGGACAAGTAAACTCTAGACATTGTCATTTTGACTCAAGCGACCAGAAAACTTTTGCCTGCTGAGCCTTACCTGGGGGTCAATTTATTTCACCAAATGGGATTATTCTAGGGGAATCTTGGCAACAAGTGCTGTGAGATATCAAGGCCTATGAGAGCTTGCTCTTGAAATCATTTCTCCAGCTGTGGAAAACCCATGCACTGAGAGGATATGGCAACTAAATAACAGCAGGTAGGAGGGGATAGCTGCAGCAGAAGTATAAGCAGTACAATGGAGCATTTAGGAGGCTTCTGCTAATCACACCTCAGGAAGGAACAGGTCTCTAATCCTCTGGCAGATCTGCTGCCACTGTGGGGTTAGGGAAAGAGGTGAGATAAGGAGAGGGTCCTGGAATAGCAGTAAATCCAGGGTCCTGGACAATGGTTGGTCAGAAGGTGTAAGGTAGAGCTGGTGCATCCCAGTACATAGCAAGGCGGGTTCTGAGCAGAACAGAAGCTGGATTAAGGATAAAATCGACAGAAAGTACATGGTGGCTGAAAGCACCTTGCCTATTTTAATAGCGCTAACGTTGCACTAAAAGTCCCTGGTAAACACATGTGTGACACTGGTGCAGAAAATCACCAGTGTGACTCTTTTCCGGAAGCCAGAAGAGGTAGGTCAGAGTAGAGCATAGGTCTTTGTGTGCAGGACTGAGACAAATTGCTGCAGTTGTCCAGTTAGGAATGTAGAGTTTGAGCTGACTTGGCTGGGAGGAGGAAAGACTATGAAAAACCTAAATCTAACCAAGTCACATGGATTGTGGTGACCAGGCAAGACTGAGATTGGAGGAAATACATGCATTGGGGGAGAAGTAAGGGATTCTTCCTCTTTTATCTTTAGAGGAGCAATTTTCTTTAACAGGCTGAGGGGCGAGGGGGCTCAAAATGGCACCAGTTACCAAGAGCCCTCAGCCATTCTTTTGTCATGTCTAAGCTCCTCAGAAAAGCTTCAGTATACATGTCGGTCAGAATGAGTAATCCTCCTTTTGTTACAGCCTAAAGATAAAAACTAATCTGGAAAGGAGAAGAGGATGCCTTAAACATGCCACATCCTCAGCTGCAGTGGTAGGATGGATAGGCTGTGACATGAGCATGAGAACAGCACCTGTATGGGGGCCAGAAAGGAAGAACTGGCTGTACCAGGATTTATATTAGATCCCTCATTTAACAGCCTTTAAAAAATCTATCTGCCCTTTCAGTACAAAATGAAAACAATGAGCAGTCAAACGGCAAAAGGAAAAGTCAACAGAAAAATGTGCCTGTCATGGCTTGTTCAGCATTTCCTGTCTGGTTTAAAAGTAGCCAACAACAAATGTCTGTCTCCTTAAAGACAAATATCAAAACCTTCCCAGTCATTTCAGTAGACATTTTGTCTCCTTCCCTTTGTGAATATTCCTGTGAACAGGTAAACACATGTGATACTCAGAAAGCTCTGCATGGTTTCAGTGTGAAACAAGTATAGTAAATTAAAAAAGAAAAAGGCCAAACTGTATCGATAGAAAATATCTGGACTGAGACCATTTTGTTGGTTTCTTAAATTGAGGAGTAGTTGGCATTTTGTATGAGTTATCTTCAGTGTAAGTGAATGTTATCACTGCTGCTGGCAGATATTTACTCTATATTGGTTTTTAAATAAGGGTACAGCATTGATTACTTGCTCTCCAAACTATTGACTCTGCTTTCTCCCTGTTGTCAGGTCAGATTACTTATCTCCTCTGGAAATGTTCAGTAGAACAATGGGAAAATGTGTTTGCTCCCAGAAACTCTCATGGAGAAGAGGATCAGGGGTTTTGGTTTTTTTTTCTGGTTTGGGTTTTTTTTGAAAGCTGTCTATAATCAAAATATCTTGTAATTATCCCTGAAAATTGACAAATTCCTCTGTGAGATGTGTGAGTATTCACTGATCCCATTTCACGGGACCAAGTAGCCCACTGAGCCATGATTGCTTCTGTTGACACACACTTTGGAAGGACAGTGTGAGCTTTCCTTATTAGCACAGCTACATCTTCTGTTGATGGCTCCACAGATGCATTCTGACAGTGACACCTTTTTTGAGATGAGGGGGAAGGTTGTCCATGGACTTCACAGTTATACTGTGTGGACAAGAGTCTCACAGAGAATGAGCTTTCCCCTGTCCATGCTCTCCCATCATCCTCCCCTGACTGGACCCAGGGGGCCTCTGGCTGGTGGGAGAAGTTTCAGAGCCATTAATTAATGATGTTTTCTTTCAGATCCAGGTGTGGGTGACAGCAGTTTCATGTGAGCTGGAGAGAATTGGTCATACTGACAGAGAGTCAGGGCAGAGAAGCTGAAGCACAGTCTGATGGATAGTCACGAGCGCAAATACCCTGAGAGCAAAGAGAGTGACGTTGGGAGAAAAATTGGAGAAATTTGGGTAGGATGAGGGGGAAGACAGAAAGCAAAATCATCTGTGGTAAAGCTAAGAAGATGTCTCTGTCTCTTTAGTTATTTGTACAACCCTTTTTGCCACTGAGCCAGAGTACCAGGCTAGGCTAAAGACAGACTTATGATGTGTGTCTTTGGTCACACTGTACATAGCTGATACCTCTCTCAGACACTCGAGGTTGTTTTATTTTTCACATCTGGCCTGTTTTAGCCTTTTGGTGAACATGAGAAAATGTACTCAAGCCTTTTGTGCATTTGTTTCTGTCTCAATCTTTCACCTCCCTGGATCAGTGAGTTGAGTGAAGAAGCTATTTTTTAAAAATTTTTCCTGAACACAAAGAGTTTCTTATCTTCAGCTAATACTTATAACCACTCAATTCCTAGTAGAACCAGACAACAAGCTTTCAAGTTAATGTCAGAGACCCCCTAAAATATATCAGGTCTCTCTTCTTATGATGTCTTTTCTAAAGAGGGTGCAACTGATGGGCTGAGATCTTTCCCTTCTGTTCTGGATGTCAAATGGCTGCATTTCATGCTCATCTTTGTGTCTTTATTTACCTCTTTTACAACTTTTTCGTTTGTCTAATGCTATGAGCAGCAAAACAAAGGTCTGTGATGATCTTGTGGGTCTGCATCTCATGAAACCTCACTACATTTCAACTTGTGCCAAAAAAAGGGAAAAATCCATCCTCCTGCAAGAAGGCTGATAGAGGACATGGTGAATTTCTGTGAACTGATGACTTCTATCCTATGTCAGTGTCCTACCGCAGAATGGAAAAATCAAAGTTATGCCACGTTCTATCTCAGCTATAGGATTTATATTTAAAAATAAATAATGCCCTCGGGCCAAGTAACAGCTGCTGCAGTTCTTTCCAGCACAGCTCATTGATCTTGTCCTCTCCTTTGACATATCCTGTTACTCCCATGGTGATGTAGTTAGCATTAAATCACAGAGAGAGCATGTAGCCACCTAACTGGAACCGAGACCTTGCTGGGGTAGGCTTTGCACACATCTATCAGTCCTTACACCACCATCTCACCACACAGTGGAGAAAGACCTGACAACAAAGTCTTTGTTAGGCTGTCCTCTTTATTTCTTACAGAGGTTTTTTGCTTATTTTATGTTAGTCTAATCTTGTTCACTTTAAGAAATTGCTTTCAACTTTTTCTTTTTAATAGCAGGTGGTGTTTTTTTATGAAATGGTGATGAGCTTAATACATATGTTAAAAGTAGAGTATTTCACAAAGGTCCTGTTACAGAAATCAAGTATCTTTTAGGAAATACTAAATAAAAGCTTCCCAAGTTTAGTACGTGATGTAATTTTCTCACAATCATTCCTCACATTTTTTCACAATCATTCCTCTCTTTTCTTTATATTGACAAGTACATGAAGAGCAAAAAATTAACTCTACAGCCAGCTGTTCTTCCTAAATACGTCTTATCTTGCTAGCTTGGGTAAAAGGCAAATTGCACTTTGCAATTTTCATTTCTGCAGCAAATCAGGTCTTTTTTCAGAAGGATGCTTCTTCAGTCACAGTATTTCAAGATGGGAAGTTGAGGGGTGCTCCTGCCCCGAGCTGATTATACCATGTTTGTAGAGACTTTAGTCATGGGGTGGCAAAAACATTTAAGAACAAAAGAACACAGTTTTCGACCTTTGTTTCCATTCCTTTCACACCCGATTAAATTTTCAAAACCTGTTTGGAAAGAATATGGGATCTTAGATTGTCATTTTCAGAATAATTTCCACTTTGTTTCAAAACAATCTCTCCTGTAGCTATAAATTTATTTTGTACTCCTTCTATTGTTGCATCTTTTTCTTAAAAAAAAAAAAAAAAAAGTGTTTGTTTTTATTTCTGTAGTCGTACCAGGAACAAGAAAAAAAACACATATGCCTTGCCAACACACAGTTCTTTTTGTTTGATCATGTCATATAATAACAGATAATGCTGAATGCTTATAGGGCACCAGGTAGTAAAATCATATTTATCTCACACAAGAAAAGTATATTTGAGCTTACTGGTAGGCCTTTATAAATTGATACTCAGGACAAAGTTGATTCCTTATAATTCTGTTGATAAATGCTAAACTTTGGGTGACATTAAGTGATATTTGTCACTGGGATTTCCATTAATTTTTCTGAGATTGTTTGACTAGTGTGATATGTCCATGCTTTCAGGTGTTTTAGTCATTCAGAGAAGCAGCAGTACCCTGGGATGAAATAAAAAATAAAGTAAGAATTAAATCATAAAAACATTTTTTAATTGATACTTCTAACCACCATTAAAAATTAATAAAAATAAAATGCAGACTGTATCACAGTAAGTGCATTTTAAAATTGGTATCCAGTAAATCCTGGCATCTCACAGGGGAAAGGAATGGCAGTACCAGCCCCTTTGGCATACATCTGTATTAAAATATTTTCATTTATTTGCAGGAAAAAACTGAGGAAGGAGGCATACCTTTCAAATAAGGCTTTGGTCTTAAAGACAAAGTAGGCCTGCAACAAACAGTCTGTGCAGGACTTACTAAGGTTTGCAAAAGCCCACAGCTGACTGTGAAGAAAAAGGGAAAAAAACTTTCAGTTTGCTTAATTTTAGAAAGGTTTCTCCTTTTGTACATTTTACATTAGGTCACTTCTAAAATAGAAATGGTAATTTGAAATTAAATGCTCGGGTAATTACGTTTCTACAATAAATGTTTTTGGAAAGGTGAAGTGAGTCCAACTGAAACAAACGATTTTTTCCTGTTTAAATTTAAAAAATGGTGAGTCAGCTGAAAAAATGTATTTTTGATTCTTTTTGATCCCTTTAAATTCCATTTTTTTTACTAATTAGACATATATGTACCATGTGTACTTGTGTACATACGATTAGATGCACTCTTGGCCGTAGGTATAAACTTTGGATTTCACTTCTATCTTTGTAACAGGAAATATTGGTGGTGGCATATGCCAGACTTAGACCTAGCACTACTGATGTTTATGAAGTGTTTATAGACTAGTGAAGACAAAGGATCCACTGTTAACAAAAGGAGACACACAATCTAATGAGAGCTGGTGAAGAATTTCCAGTCAGCCTGGGACCTGGAAAAGCCGGAGAAGTGGGCCCACAGGAGTCTTACGAGATTTAACAGGACCAGCTGCTGGTGTTGTAGGAGCAGCCCTGGTACCAGCACAGGCTGGGGATGAATGGACCGAGAGCAGCCCAGCTGAGAAGGGCTTGGGGGGGCTGGTGGAGGAGAGGCTGGGCATGAGCCAGCCATGGGCCCTCACATGTCCTGGGCTGCATCCAAAGCAGTGTGGGCAGCAGGGCCAGGGAGGAGATTCTGCCCCTCTGCTCTGCTCTGCTGGGACCCCACCTGGAACACTGCATCCAGCTCTGGGGGCCCAGCACAGGAGAGACATGGAGCTGTTGGAGAGCATCCACAGGAAGATCATCAAGTTGATTAGAGGATGGAGCACCAGTCCTATGAGGAAATGTTGAGAGAACTGGGATTGTTCAGCTGGAAAAAAAAAAAAAATATATATATAGATTTCAAGATGACATGGCTGTGGTCTTCTAGTACCTGAACGGAGTCCGGAAGAAAGATGGAGAGGGAGTTTTTACAAGGCCAGGTAGTGACAAGACAAGGAGGAATGGCTTCAAACTGAGAGAGGGAAGGTTTAGCTTAGATATTAGGAAAAAATTCTTCCCTGTGAGCATGGTGAAGCACTGGAATAAGTTGTCCACAGAAGTAGTGGATACCCCATCCCTGGAAGTGTCCAAGACCAGTTTGGATGAGGCTTTGAACAACCTGGTCTTGTGGAACTGTCTCTGTCCACGGCAGGGGGCTTGGAGATGGCTGATGTCTAAAGTCCCGTCCAACCTAAACCATTCTGTGATTCTATGATTCTATGAACTTTTTTCATTAGGGGATAGGTTTTGTCCAAATTAACTTCCTGAGTATGTTGTGGGACTGGGGTGGAGTGTATTATTCAATAAAGTCTTCATATGTTCTCTCTTTTAAAATATTTTTGTCTGGAATGTTTATGTGTTTTGTTTCTAAATGAAATTGAACTTTATATCATGTTTAAAGCTTTCATGTGGCATTTTGTGCTATTTTTACAGAAAAACAACTTCTTACATTTTCTGAAAAGCAGATATTCTTCAAATGTTAATGAGACTTTAATCTAAATAAGTCTAAATAAGTCAAAATTTTCTCCCAATCTCTGATAAAATTATACTTTCTTAACATAATTCTTCTCAACAATAATTCTTCTCAACAATAATTCTTAACATTAACCGATAGCCATACAGCTATAACACCTCTTCTCTTTGTAAAATTTTTTCTTTTTTCCCTTCTCAGTTTTTGTTTTCTTGTCCTGATAGGTCTGTTCTTTGTGAATGGTTATGCACAAAGGCAACAGATAATTCAAAGGCTTCTCCAAATAAAACAGGCTGTTAAAATGCTGAATGTAGTTTAAGGTTCACAGAACAGGCAATACGAAGGCAAAATGGCAAGGAGCATGTGGCATTTGAGCGGGAGGCTTGTAGCAAGGCAATGCAGACTATCACAATTCCAAATTAACCTCTGAGATATCATCTGTGCAGAACCAATGGGGGCTGAGAGGGGACACAAGTGATTATCAATGAATTAAGGAGTTCACTGTCAATGCTCTGTGATAGCTGAAAGGTAAAAGAAGCAGCTGAGAAATGTAAGAAAGTTTGCTGTGGTAGAGAGCCACCTGCAGCAGCTTGATACCCTTCATACTAAAAATGCTTTTGGGTGGTTCATGGTTCATATTCTCTTACTTGTAAAAGGGAACCCGCAACTACTCCACTTTTAAATGTGTTAGGGACTATCATTAACATCATTCTTAGCCACAGCAAAGGGGAATGAGGGGCTCCTGACAGTTTATATCAAAATCTTTCTGGAGTGCAGAGCTTTCGGAGACTGCATGTTGGCACGCTGACACTGCAGTAAACACTCCCTTTGCTTTTAGCACATCTTCCACTCAGGCCTCTGAGCACATTAATTGATCCTTGGTGCTTTCCATGCAAATTGGGGTAGAGTTACTATTCCTTAATTGCGAAAATTGGCGCGTGGGTTTTGGTTTAAGGTGATGGCGCGCAGGGCCTACAGCGGAGTTGTTGGTCGGGTCGGACAGCAAGCTGGCTTTCGTCATCCTGCTGAGGCTGAGGCAGTGTTGAGGTGGTGCTAAACCAAAGGAATGGAAAACAGATTTTGATCTACAGCAGCTACACGAGTAAGCCCACTGGAGAGCTTCATTTAGGCTTTTCATTTCAGCAAGACTATTATGAAAACAGTACTCAGACAGCAAGCCTTAACTAAAGTAGGAGCCACTGAACCCTGGTGTACAATTTTTCCATGCTCTAATAGAGTTGAAGAAAATAGTCATCACATGCATTATCTGCCTGTTTATTTTTGCTATGTTTATTTAACAGTCATTTGAAAGGAATATGAATATACCGGCAACTAGAATTAAAAAAAAAAAAAAAGGCAGAAATAGATATACTAAGCTTTCCATCTTGCTTGGGATGATAGAAACCATCCAAGCATACATCCAGGCAAACCCACTCTTCCTTATGTATATTTTACTTATTATCATGAATTGGCATACTGAATTAGTGATGAAATTCACACTAGGAGAAATTCAAGTGATATAATTATTTCGCTCCAGTGATGGACTGAAACATTTTATTCATGTTGCATACACAATTTTTCTAATTTTATTATGCTACACCTAAGATTTATTTGGCTTCTTAATTTTTAGGGTCCTTATTTCAGCTGAAGTACTGAAGGATGTAATTTATGTCAACTCATGGCTGACTTATTCCTTTAGTTTTCAGATGAAGAGACCAAGAACTTCTCACCTCTTCCTCTTCATTGTGCAGGTAAACATAACCTCAGCCTCTGGTAATGAAAATGGTCAATCTAGCAAAATCAGAAAGCTCAGATGACCTAAGATCATGATCTAGTTATTCCCAGAGAAAATACGCAAACTGCTCATAAATGGTTCATTAAAAAAAAAGTACAAAAAAGTAGAATATATACTTTAGAAGATTTCTAATATAATAAATATACTTCTATATTTATATTTTTACTTTATGTAAACTCAGAAAAAAAAAATTAAGTCCCTTGATCAAACCCTTTTTTACCACTTTTACAGGAGAGCCTTTAAGCCTACACTGACAAATAAACAAACAAACAAACAAACAAAAAGCCATCAAACATAATAAAGTTCTACACTGCAGCTATTGATCACCCATTTCATATTTGGTGCAGTTTGTTTGGATTACAACTAGTCCTTCCTATTATAGACTACAATCCAGTCTCAGCTGTCCAAACCTCAGCTGCCCAAAGCAGAATGATTGTCCTCCATGTCTGTAAGCTGCACGGATAATTCCCATAATTACTTGGACATGCTTCATCTCCCATGACATTCAGTTGAATGAAAATGCACTGCCTATTAAAATCTTCATTTTAATGTCCCACTCTAATTCCCCCATAATACATTCAGCTGCAGCATGTTTACTTGTTCTTCTTGATGTGAAAACTTCTAATATATGACTACAGCAGAGAAAAAAACAACAATAAATATTCAAAAATCACCAGTGTGATTAGCACACATAATCCATAAGAGAAGTAAGAAGAGCAGTAGTTATTAAATATAGATGGTTTACTCACTGTATCATCAATAAACATGTGATTTCTGATTTCCTGAGACTTTTTAGGTGATGATTCACTCATGATTTTATTCATTTTACCATATAATGAAGCAGAATAGCAGAAGGAAGAGATTTTAGCTGACGCCAAAAACATCTTATTTGGTGAGATGTCTTCCTGTACTTTCTAGCTTGAGAAATTAAAGTTTAAGGGGTCTAGTCCCTGTAAGGCTACTTGGTATCCCTGGAAAGTGCTGTGTGAGGTTTTATCTTTTGTTCAAATAGGTACTGCTGTGTAGGTACTGCAGATGGTTATGCAGTGACAGTAAATTGGCTGTTGCCTTTGGTGATAAACAGATGCTAACAGAGATCCACCAGTACAATTCTCTGCCTACAACAGCCCATTTGGGTGCAGCTTCCGCTGCTAAGAGTCTTTGGTGCTCTCATCAAAAATGTTGCATGTTCTTGTCCTAGAACAGGAACTGAAAAAAATGAAGAGAAGAAGGGCATGGATGGATAAGCTTTTAAACAAAGAATGATTGGGTACTGCAGCTTGGAAGGAATTTGCTCTAGCTTGATATGATAAAGATATCTAAGACCATGAAAAATATTTTTGTAGCTTGTCTCTCACAAAAAATATTTTTACAGCTTGTCTCTTCCAATACGAGTCTTAGAGGACAACAGATTAAACTGGCAAGTGACAGGTCCAGAAAAAAAAAAAATATAATGAAACATTTCTTATCTTGGGATAATGAAAAGCTGTGAAACCATTTTCAGCAGGATTCTGGTATTTCTAATTGTTTGCTTTGATTTATAGACCATTTGGAGAACTAAACAAGAGAGAAACATGATGTTTTTTACACACAAAGACAGTATCTTCAGCTAACAATGCTAGCTGCACTACAAGCAGATAAAAAGCCAAGAGAGAGAGTATTCTGGGAAATTAGCAGCAAAGGCTTGCATTGTTTTTTAGTTTTTTTGATTGTTTTCCCTATTAGCTACTAACAGAGACAAGATAGTGGTCTGGATATACCATAGATATGACATGATTCAGATTTATTCAGACTGATTTGATGATTCCTATGGTGCTCATGACACAGAAGGATGCCGTGTTCAGCTGAGTCTACAGCTGTGCACCAGCAGGGTGCAAAGAGGTGCAAATTACTCAGTGCTTGTACATGTGGGCAGAAACAGTGATCTTCTACCAGGATATGACCATAAAGCTTCACTGCTGAATTGACTAAGTTATTAGCACCCTGGATTCTGAAACTATGCTTATATAGTCATGTTCTCTGGCTCAAAAATTTCAGATAGCTTTTATTGTTTTTCACTCCTAGTTAGGTGAAAATTGTTGTCTCTGCACTTTGGGCTTCTTCAATAGTTGCAGTGGCTGGATGTGTTGGTGTGAATATGAGGAAGCTGCTGCTGAGCTCAGGCAGCTGAAACATCTACTACTTATTGAGAAAAAAAGTTTAAATGGCATTATGGGCTTCTTAAGCTGAAGAAAGGGGTATTCTTCTTTTCTTGTGAAACATTTTCTAGAAGTTTAATAACGATAACATCTGAGTGCATAGACAGGAGCTCTCTTGGAAGGCTGTAGTTTCTGATGGTGCAGGAGTCTGAGCTCTTGCATATACTGCTCGATCCCTATAACAAGTTAGAATGTATGGCAAATAGGGGAAACTCTTTCAAGTACACGTCTGACTGATAAACAGATATGGTTTCTATAACTTTCGTTGATTTAATTTAGGATTTTTGGTGTGCATTTAATATCTGGCTGACCTGAGTTTTGTATGGGTGGAATTATTCACTAGCACCTGCCTTCCACTACCAAGGAATTTTTTGCTTGCGCTGGTGGAGGATCCTTCAGAGAAGAGTTTTAAGACAGACAAGAATAGAGAGAAGCCTCTAAGCTAAGACAAAGTAGGATGGGAGGGGAGATGAAAGAACTACCAACAAGATAACTGTTGTCAGAAGAGCCCATTTCTTTCTACTCCTGTGTGTCTTGTTTTGTTAAATTTCTTTAGTGATAAACCACAAATAGAATTATCAATATACAGCACATCAGAAGGCTGGTATACAGAAGAAATATACTGAATGTGCTGTAAACTATATATTAAAATATGTCTATATTCCAGTAATTTTTCTTAGGCTAATTTTTTAAAACCTTTATTCAGGTGTTGCCAAGGTACTCTGGAAACCTAAGGAAATCCTGAGTTATTTTACGAAACAGTTGGGTCCCAAGAGGGGATTGTTTAGCTAAAATTCTCCAGTCTATCCTGTGTGTTTTGAAGAATAAATAAATGAATTTATGAGACTCCCTTCTTGGATAGACTCATAGGCATTGACCCTTGGGTTTTAGCCCACAATATAAGAAATTATTACTGCATCGCCCTTCTTCCTTGAATCACTCCATTCAATTCTACCCTGTACTCCATTGATCTCTCTCTCTCTCTTTTTTTTTAATGACCAAAATATCTAGATTTGTGTTATGTGGTAGGATTAAATGAAAGTCACCCCCAAGAGAAAACTGCACTGATTCTTTCCCTGATGCAACCATTTATTCTTTCCATAATGCAACCAGGAGTGCTAATGTGTCCTAGGAAACATGAAGGCACAATACTGTTTTTAGAAATTGTTCTACAGAGTTATCTTTTTTTTCCCCTTTATTTATTTTTTTTTTTCCTTTTCCTGCTCAATATTTCAAGAACTATCTTTAGGCTGAACAGAAAGAAAAGATTTATTGACAGCCAGATTCATTAGACTGTGATATAGTCTCCTAAGGAAAGTTGATAGAAACTTTGAGAGTTTAAAAGTAGCTTATCAGGCGCAGGGGAACTCAAACCTTTTAATGTACTGCTTGAGATAAGAAACGTGTTAGAAGAGGGAAGATGGACTAACTGGCTTGATAAGGCCATCTTTTGATGTGTAGTTTCTATAGATATTTGCACAGAAACACTAGCATTGCTAATTAATTGCTCATCTGCTTCATGTACTTACGGCTTACCAGCTATAGTCAAATCCCATCTGTCACTTGAGGACAATTAAGTGGGCTGAGAAGCATCATTTTATGACTGCACCTGGCCAGGAGAGATATCCCAGATGGACAGCATGGGAATCAGGAGACACCTAGAAGAGGAAGGGGCAGAGGCTGTCTCTTCAACAGGCACTTGCAAGTTGTTGTAAGCCTGTTCATAAACAGCAAAGAAAGCCTTTTCTGGAGTGGCACTGACAGGAGCACACAAGGCTCCCAGGAAAAGTGCCAGAGCTTTGTGGTTTTCCTTAGACTGCTTTGGTTCCTGTCTTCAATTTTGTATGAGTTTTGACACCACAGACCGGGGAAAATTGCAAGAGCTGACCAAAACTCCCCAAATGGCAAGAACAATATTGGAGATGAGAAAGAGATGATGTAACCTGTTTTATCGAGTGAGACCCAAAGCCAAGGGTTAGGGGTGCTGCAGCACAGGTATATGATACTGTCCCTTGATTCTGCTTGGGACATGGTCCTGGGGAGTGAACAACTTCATCATTAAATAACCAGGACCAAATTTTCATGGTGTTGCCATGGCTCTCACTTTGCACATTTTCACTCAGGCTGCTCTTGCTGTCTGCTGCCTGTGGCTTGCAATGCGGCCCTTTCATTTGAGCAAGAAAATAGGTGGTGAATAATTATATTTGTCCCTAAGTATAATGTTTTCTCAAAACTCTTCAAGCAGTGTCAGTGGCCCTTTAGAGGACATTTTCAAAGCTTACAGCAGTGTGCTTGGGTAATGAGGTAATGTCAGTGCCCCAGTTATATGCTGAAAGTGAGGACAAGGCCTTAAACTGCCATTCAGCTTTAGAATTACTGCTGTAATTTTAAAAAGCATCTACCCTCCTTTGTCTTTAAGAAAATCATCCACCTCATTTGTCAAGATAATGATATCCATAGCCAAGCTGGGCCTCTCCTTCCGGTAATAGCTTTCTTCAGAGGGATGCCATTAACAGCCTCATTTCATATCACCTGAATCCATGTAGTTTAATTTATCTCAACTCTATTTTTTTTTTTTTTTCTATTATTCACCATATCTGTCCATTATGCAGAAGACTGAAAGAAGGGCAATTGTGCCATATCACCCTTTGTGCTGATACATTCCAGCAAAGGGTTTACGTATACATGTGTGTATATATACAGACACACACACACAAAAATAAATTATATATATATATGTATGTGTATATATATAAAATTTATATATATAAGTACATGGGAGAGAGATTTGCTTCTTGGTTGGCAGAAAAGAAGGACTTTAACTTTTTCTGGTAGTAGATTTTGCAAATCCTGACATGGTGATACATTGCAGTGGGCTCTGTGATCCCTTCTGGTAGGGCTGCACTCAGGCCAGAAAGACACATCAGTAGAGCTTTGTGGCAGATGGACTCTGCTTCCCCTCTGTGGGAAAACTGACAAATGTCTGAATTTTCTGCTCTCACTTGCACATCTCAATGGGGAATGGTTTCAAATAAAACCACTTCTCTTTTGTAGAGGTGAGGGGTCTTGTAAGGTGGCTGTGAAGAAACAGTAGGTAATACTAAGTCTTGTTAACCATAAGCATTCGGAAATCATCACTCTGAACATCAGATGAGAGAGTTTCGTGTGGCATAATCTACCTTTTGTAGCGCTGCCTATTTTTAGGCTCCCTTCTCCGGTTTCTAAATTATTGTGGACCACATAATAAAAATAAAAATAATTTCTTAACCACGTGGTTCTAGAAGCCCTGTGCTCCTGTGCATTCATGTGTCCATGGTCCCTGTGCAGCTGGATAAAGGAGCATTCAATATAATTTACTCTGTGCATTTCAAACCAAATCAAGACAGTTTCTCAAAACAAGGCTGTGCAGGTTTTTTTAGAGTTTGTTTTTGTGTTTTTAACCTCTAGATTTTTTTTTTTTCACTATAGTATTTAAAATATACTTTTAAAAATTGTTGCTTAATATTCTGAGAGCCAAGCTTGAGCAACCGTTTACCTGTTTGTTCAGGAAAACCATGACATGGAATGTATCCCTGCAGAGAGGGACTCATTTGCCTAATCCTGCCGATTAAGACAGGAAAGATGAAATAAAAGCCAGCAACATAACAGGTAGAAAAACAAATTAAAATACTTTCATTCTTGCCTAAGCAAAAGGATTAGTGTAAGGAATACTGGAGAAAATGTTGAAGAGAATTTTGTTTAAATTGGGCTCCTCACAATTTAAAAGACATGCCTGAACAGATTTTTCTCAACCACCAAAGTCATACCTTTCTAACCTGTACATCAACTTCCGGATTTTAAATTTTTTTTCTTCTTCCGTCCTTCCCTGCTAATTTGAGGCTCTAAGGTCTTTCATAGGCCTGCATGAGGAATGTGTGTTTTAAAAATTTAATTCTATCTTCTCCCTAATACAGAGATTCTATCAAAACAGAAATCACAATTGATGCCTGTATCTGGCACAAGCACAGCCTGAGACAAAGTGGTGAATAACAGGGAAGAATAATCGGGTGTACTTTGGCATGCCAGATACACAGTTTCAAATGACTGTGATAACACTTTTCTCCCCTGTTACTTTTTCCACTAACATAACACTAAGCATATTTCCCTCAAAAAAATACATTTTGAGCTTATTAGAGAGAATAAGGTCAGATTTCTTAAATGTGGTCAGCATACTGAATGCCGACGGGGTGCTAAGTGCTCTGGTGTTTTGTGAGTTGTTTGATTTTTGCTTTTTTGCTTGTTTTCATGATCCCACAATAAGATTTATTGGCATTAAATGACTTTGAAAATTCAGATGCTATGTAAATGCTCAAGTCTGCAATAGCTAGTTCTTTGCAATCTTTCCTCATTTTGAAAAAAGGACTTTGGTTGTGGGATTTTCAGGCATTTTCCCAACTGGCCAAATTCTGCTCTCATTGAAATCAGTGAAAACAATTTTTTCTTAAATTGATGTTATCTGATGTGGATTTTTGGTCCTGTTTGTCCTCTTTACCCTTTGTCCATAGGTATATGTTTAGGAATAAACTTCACCTGAGCTCACAGAGGACTTTGCTCCTGTGCTGTGGGTGGATCAGGCAGATGTGCTGCCCAGTGACTCACACCTGCCAACACACGTACTGATTGTGGCTTTTTCTTAAACCTAAACAAATATCTGGGGGTGTGTTTTTTTCTTAAACCTAAACAAATATCTGGGGGTTGGACAGCTGTATAGGGGTTTTCCATATGAAATCCTTTAGGACTGGTGAGGAGTAATGCACTTTCATGATGCAGCTCTGCTCAGCTATAGTAGGTGAAGCACTAAGTAAGGGATAGTAAGTCTTATCAATAGTAAGCATGATGAGTTATGTCTCGGAACTAAATCTTTTGATTTATGCAGAAGGACCACCGGATGACAATATAACATGTGAATGTCTAAACGAGATTGAAGCCACTGCTAGCCACAGTTTTCATTGTAGATGACAAAAAAAAAAAAAAAAAAAACAACAAACCAGGGTCATGCAGGGTGCAAAAGCTCTTCATCTCTATTTTAACTTTGCATCTTTACCTTATTTTTGTCCTGCTGGTTTCACTTAAGAAAAATAATTCCATATCAATTGCTTCTGAAACCTTTACTACAGCTCCAGCACTGTGTAGCTCTACACTATGGCCATTTCCCTTTAAATTACTTGCTTTTTTCATTGTGGAACAACTTGTCCCTGGGATTGTTTTCGTGCCACAGGCACAGAAATGGACCAGTGACTAACTGATTCACTCTCTAAGACATCATGTGTTTCACATCGTATCCATCTGTGCTATGACAATACCCTTTATTTATTATGTTCCTTGAACTCTCTAAATGCTAATTTAGGAAATTATTTGCTTGGCATTTTTTAAGCTTTTGTGTTGTTGTTATCATCTTTATTTATAGAGACAATGAGCATAAGGAGATATTTGGAATCTCTGTTTGGGTTTTTTTCTTGATTTATGAAAAAAAAATATTTTTAACAGATGAACTTAAGATAAAAGAGACTAGATCCTAGCACATCACTGCTTGCTGATACTGTTATGGTAAATGAATATATAATTCCTTAACTTATTACAAACTAATACAAATCCGTATGGTTTTTCTCAACCTCTTTTAATTTCCTACATTCTTAGAGCATATGTTGAGAATGCCACCCATAGTAAAGGATCAGTGTAAAGCATCTGTTGCAAATTATCCAGCTGAGATTGATCGATTTTTCAATTTATGCATTTAACTCTCTTGGTTTAGATTTCAGGCTAGAACTCAACTGAATTTCAGTAATGACACGTGCCAGACTTACATACTAGAGAGCTCCTGAAATTCAATAAATCCAACATCAGTAATTAATAGATATTTAGGCACTGGGTGACCTTGCACCTTTCTAATAAACCTCTAGGAAACTAATAGGTTAAGACATAAAGAAACTTTCTGAAATGTCCCCTGTGGATTAAGCTTCTAGGGTGGCAGGCACTGAAGTTTGCAACCTTCCTGTGTTTGAAGGGGTCTTGTTTTGGAACTCCCTGTGCTTCTGAGGTCTGCAGCAGTCCTTCCAGGAGTGTTTAAACAGGATTTATAGCCAAGCAGTAAACCAAACTAGCAGTAAAAATTCTTAAATTATTGTGCTAGGCAGTCTTCTAAGCTGTACTGAAAAAGTAATCACTTTCACTTATGAGTCTTGATTTATCGTTTCTGAAAGAAACCCTGTACTCTGGTAGCATTTTAGTCAGCTTCTTTTGTTGTGGCAATAACTGCATTTTTCCTAGTTTTCTTCCTCTATTTCTGTCAGTATTTTCTGCTATTTGAATGGAATCTCCTCTGGTTCAACAAAGTTACTACGATAAATAAGTAGGAAATCCAGCTGTGACTGTATCCCTTGGAGGAAGGGATGAAGGTTCTTTGTAAGCCCATTAAGTGAATTGAATAGTTTTCCATACATCAGTTGGAACATTGCTTACTTGACCAGAAAGGTAATTTTCAAGTTTGAAATCTGCTTCTGTTCCTAATGAAAATGTGAAAAAGTAATTTCTCACCACTTCTGTGAAATGTCTGGGAAGGACCAGAAAGGGAGATGCCAATGTGGGTAGCATGAAGTCTAGCCATACAAGGCAGTTGCAGAAAACTTAAGAGTATCAGAGCCCTTGTTTTCTGTGTGCAATGAAAATTTAGAAATGCGGACCTTTCTTTCACAGACTATAGACTCAGTGTCTGATTTTCTCTGCCTGCAAGGTGACCTGAGTGCAGAGCTTTCACTGCTGTGTTAGGAAACTGCAAAGCCTGATGAATAGGCAACTGTAGTTTGTTTAAAGAATTGTGGCAAAGAAAGTCACCAAGAAACTGAGGTGTGATCCATGCATTGAACAGCAGATCTGTGTAGCCTTGTTGCGAACTGCAGTACAAGAAATCAAGAGTCATGTTTTCCCTGAGATTACAGGTAATTTTTTATGTTTCTGACTCTCTGTTAAATAAGAAACCTGCAGTTGCAAGTTAGTTTACAGTGAAAATAAAAGCATATTATCTATGGGACCATTGAATCTGGGGAAGATTCAAGCCAAGTTGCAGGTGAATGCTCAATCTCAGTTTCTGGCTGCAGACCCAGGGAAATAGGGCTTTCCCAAAGCACTGAGTCAGGAAAAGAAAACTCTTACATTGCAGAAGGTCTCTGTCTCCCCCACAGCGGGAGAGAGGGGAAGTGAGGTGAGCACACGGCCAGGATTTCTCCCTTATTTAGCTCCTCAGGGACATGAACACAGCCAACCATTGTAACCACTGGCTCACGGGGCAGGAAAGCCCTGGGGTGGTACTGTGACCAGTGCAATGTGCTGCTGCCTCCCTTGCAATGGATGCCTTTCAATTATCTGCGGTTTGTTGGGACCTGAGCCTTCCTTGATGCACTGCATTCCAGCTTTGGTTATTACAGCACGTGTTTCCTTTACGTTGTCTTATGCTGCCCTGCCCATACTGTGGTAAGCAAAGACTACATGTGACTACATGTCAAGCACAAGACAGACACAGGAGACACTGTCCTATTATTGTGTCTTAAAAAAGAATTTCAGCTTTGTGCAATGTGCAACAAAAGATTTCATGCAGTGGTTGGAGTTGTGTTATTTGTAACCAGAAATAACCATGACAAAGACCTTTAAATTCTGCATCTGTTTTTGTCACCTGGATCCATGTTTTGTGGTGAAGACCAGGGAGACAAAAAGAGTCAGTCTTATGGAAATAGTGGTGTATGTTATGCTTTTATAATATTTATCTATAAACATAGACCTTCATTTGAATTGGGCAATTGTAGCAAAAGCAACAGAGACTTGCAGTGAAATGTCTTTATATTTTTGGTTATGGGTTTAGGGTTTTTAGGTAAGTTGTTCCTCCTGTTTATGCTTTGAGAAAGATAATTCATTCTCTCCTAATTTGGTAGTGATGCATTCATTTTTTTAGCTTGGTAAATCATGTAACGGATTGGCTTCAGTTCACAGAGAAACAAGGAAAGGAGTACAGGCTTAGAAGAGAGATAATCTTAAACCTTATTTGAGTAAACCTAAACCTTCAATTGTGGCTCAACAATGGTTGAATAAGTCTTTCCTTTCCCCAAGTCCCAGCAGGTATCCTACTTGCTGACAGCAATTCCTGAATCTCACTAAAGCAGATAATATGAGCTAAATCATACATTGTCCCCTCATCTCGCGTTCAGAAGGTGAGGAAGAGTTAAGTGTTTTCTGAAGTGTTTCTGATATACGTGTTTCCCTGAGGTTGTGAACACTGATTACAGGAGCTAGTCAGAGTCCATGGAAAGGGAGTTTTCTGCCAGATAAACCTCTACAGTGTGATTTCACTGCAGGTCGAAGAGTGACTTATGTCAGAAAGGAGAAAGAGTATTATTAGTTAAGTATTAACTAATCAAGTACTAACTTTAAAGGTGGCATTCAGAGTTAAGGGCAAAAGGCTGGAGTACTACAATTGGGCTAGATACTTCTTGCCCTGCAGAGCAATTTTGTGGTTTCAGGAATCTTCCTCTTGCTCCCATGAGGAGAGGTGAGATAACCAGACTCGGGTGTTAGTTGGAATGCTATACAAATCTTTGTTCCCCTGACACAGAGCAGGAACCTGGACTGCTGTTTCCCATCTTCAGACAAGTAACTCTGATCTCCTGGCTGCTCTGAAGTTTGCTTATGGTTGTTTTTACTGCATGTGCACCATCAAAACCAGGTAGATGTCCTGGGTGATGAGAGCAAGTGAATGAGTGTGACCAGCAAGAGTGGCTTTATCTAGTAACATGTCTGAGCTAGGAAGAGCAGAGACCAGGTCTCCTGCCTTGGGTAAATGTCCGTCTGAACTGGAAGGTAACTAAAGAGCTCTGGGCTGTTTTTTTGCTCTCCTCTCTTTGGCTTTCAGCAAAATTAGTGGAGAGATTTGCTTCCCTGTTGTATCACTAACCTCTCCCCAAAGGAACAAAACAGCCCGTCCAGCTGTGGAAGGGGGATTTACCTTATCTGCATGGCGTGAAATTGGCTGGAAGCTGTCACACTGAAGTGTTAGAGAAGATGTCTCAGTATGTTCTACCTGAAGGGACACCTGTCCCTTTAAAAACTGGAATGATTGCAAAGACACTTAAACCCATACATTATGAAGACAAAAAATCATATTGCATTTAATGAAATGTTCAAGGCTGGCTTTTTTTGTTTCTTTTTTCCTTTTTGTTGAAATCCCTGCCCCCATAAACCTATTTCAGCTTGAAATACCTTGTTCCAAATCAGAAATACTTTGGGGAGAACAAAATTAACTAGTGAGTAGTTATTATCTACACATCTGTAGCTGTGTAATCACACTTCAGGTGATTGGCTGTCACTTCCATGTCTCTATAGGAAGATTGAGTCATTTCTTTCTGTAAGTAAAAGTGAAACAAATGCTATCAGAAGTTCTGTGTTGGACAAATCTGGAGTCTAAAATTCTCATGCAGAAGTGCAGAAGTAGACACGATCTGAAATGCTATGTCCTTAAAAAGGGGAAATGTTTATTTGGGAGTAATAGCCATATCATTGTGGATTTCTGTTGCATTGCCATACTACTTGGAACAAACAAACAAACGAATCTGTGGCATAAAGTGTTGTTCACTACAAACAGTAATAATTAATTTTGGAATCTTCTTCATGGGTTTTTTTTTCTTTAACATTAGAAGCTTTTTTCAAGACTTATCTGGGTTTGTTTAGCCAACTGATATGACAGTTTAAAATTTCTATGTTCACTGATGAGAAGAGGGAGATAGATGAGGAAATGTATTGGAATTTATTTTTTTTCCAATTCAAAGACCACAGCTTTGTCTAAATAGCCTGAAGATGTACGTATGTTTGTGGAAATGAAGGTGTGAAACGGGAGTAATCAGTTTTGACTACTTAGACCATCTCTAGGTGCTGAGGGAGAAAGAACAAAAAAATCCAAACAAACAAACACCACCACCACCACCAACAAAACCGCAGAAAAAATACTATTTATTCTGTTCGTGCTGTGGAAAACCATTTTGTTACTAAGTAAAGGAAATGCTGAGCAAACTTCTAGCTATATGACTTTTATTGTTATTTGACAGATGGATGTGCTTGTTTTTAATGGTCTTGATTTGCCGTGATTATCTGCATCTTGTCACTTCTGGCTGAGCACAGGGAATACGTTGGCACATTTCAACGCGGACTACCTGTCGGTAGGAATGCTTACAAACACTAATGTTGCAGCTGGGGTTAGCATATATTTTATGACTTGATTGAAGCATGGAATTGCTTTCTGGGCCCCGTGAACTTAGTAGTTTCTGCAGGAAGTATCTTAGCAAGACAGGAGCTCCTTGCCCCTAGCATCCTCCTAGGGACACACAGTGTGAGGCCACATGATATTTGAGTGCCAGCCTCAGTCTTTAATGGGTCCCTCCTATTTACACTGACGCCTGCTTAGCCAGAAGTTAAACAGGTTTTTTTTTGTAAAGAACTGAGATTAACCCCAGGTTTCTGGACATTGTTCCTCTGCTTAGTAATGTGGCACCTGTTTATGCCCATATGCCCATATTTTGTTCTGTGGGTTTTGGTGGTGCTAGCCAACAAAATTCTCAAGGCTGACTTTAGGCTTAAGCAAAGTGGGTATTTGCCAGCAAAGAGACTGTGGAGCAAAAGATCAGCTTGTGATTCTCTCTGCTGTTTTGGCTGTGCTTAGGAGCCCGGAAAACTGAGCCTCAGAAGGGGCTTATGCTACAGAAACACAGCAGCCATCCTTCTTCCTTGCAAACAGCAAATTCGACTCTCTTGATCTCTCCTCTTTTTCTGTCTGTTATCTTTAGCCTGTTTCTTTCCATAGCTGGAGTTATGTATCCCTGTTAGAGGCTTAAGTTTTCATCCTTGGAAAAGTTCAATTCTCACTGCATTTCTCAAAAGCTTTGAGGTGGCCTCATCTGTCACTGTATATCTGGATTCCTCTACCCTATTTACATAGCTCTGCAGTTTCTGAGTTATGGGTGCACTGTAGCAAATTATTTGCTTTCCCACATCCCTTCACAGAAGAATGAGTGGGTTTTTTCCTCATGTAACACTGAGCTCCTGTGAAAGCATCCATATTTCTGTGTTCCCAAAACATCCAAGGACTGATGGTGTCTTTACCTTGTTCCGCCTCACCTTTCTTCTCTCTTTGCCCTCTGAATGAGCAGCACAGAAAGCTCTGCATATGGGGGACACATGGGTTTTGCACATGCAGCATGAACACTGCTAATTGCACACACAGTGGAGTTTTGATCCCAAAAGAATGAGGGAGGACCTAGCACTGTGTTAAATGGAGTGCAGAAATAGACACCTATGACTCCATAATACAACTCCCCCTCTGCAGGAGCACAGCCTGCCTGAGCAGCATGAAGAGAATGGTGACAGCAGGCAAGTCCCTGAGCAGGGACTCTCTGGATTTTGGAGATGTCTGGGAGCACCTCCATTCCGGAGCAGAACAGCTGTTTCACAGCGTGCAAACAGCAGTAGATCAATCAGAGGAAGTGCCAGTCTCATGGAATCTTGGGGAAAGTTTGGCCACCTTTCTGCATTCAGTGTTGTGGCTCTTAACAGAGAGCTGTAAGTGTTGCAACAGAGAACTGCATGTGATGGTTTTGTTGGTTCTCTGTCTGCTGCCAAAGAAAGTGGGGTGGTTCCTGTGGGTGACGTGCAGCTGCTGAGCCAGCCAGCTCTCAGGCCAGCCTGGCTGCCTGCCACCCACTTGCTGGCTGAGCCCTGGCTGCTGGGGATGGATTTCAGTGGGTGGTTTTCCTTCTCGTTGCGGGGTATGTTAGTTTTGCATCCTGCCATGCCTCTGACTGGTATCTCTTCTATGATAGTGTGGGGGATTCTCTTCAAAACAGCTCCATGTGAATGTCTCCTGTTTTAAAATGCTGTTAATGTACCCAATATGAGCTGTACAGTGCATGACCACTAGCATTTGTTAAAGGAGTGGGATGTGCTAGGTCCCAAACACGCATATATATTTCTATATATTTCTATTTCAAATATACATTTCTATATCATGCAGTTTTTCCCCACACCTGCTAGACTGGCATTTCTGCAGACAGCTCTGCATGAGGGCAGAGGTCAAATGGATTTCCTCTGATATTCTCTGTAGCTAACCCTGTGGTCTTCAACATTTTTTTCTTCAGGTATCTCTTTCAGAGCGATTTCAATGTCCCACTTTTATCTATCTATCTATCTATCTATCTATCTATCTATCTATCTATTTATTAAACTCCTGAGTTAGGTGTTGGTGGAATATTTTTTTCTTTTTTCATTGCTGGTAAAAAAAAAACCCCAACAAAATCTAAGTAAATTACAGAGAAGCAAGTCCCAGGAACATGACAGCGTGCTTCACTCCCAGTTACTGCTGCTGTGCGTGTACACACATAGATGTATGTGCAGCTGCTTCATACAAAATAGTGATCATAAACATTACTGGTGGTAGTTTTCCTAGAAGTTTAAATGGACTGAAATAATAAATTTGCTAGCTCAGATTTCTTTCCTGAGTTCCAGTTGGCAGCCCACAAACAATACTGTAGTTTTAGTTAAAAGGGCTCTATTTAAAACTGGACAGATTTTCTTTGCATTAATCATCCAAGCTCATGAATACTCCCATCCTGCTAAGACTGTACCAGGCAGTAGAACACTTCTGAATTCGAAAAACAAACAAAACAAGAAAAGAGCAGAGAACATTATCTCATACCTCTGTTTACTATGATCTCAACTTCAGTCATGCTTCTAATAGTTTAGAAGCTTTAAATAGTTTAGAAGTTTAATTGAACAGCGAGACAATTATACCTGGTCCTGGCTTCCTTTGAATCAATGCCAGGCTCTTTTCAGTGGTGGCAGAGACAGGACAGGAGGTAACAGATAGAAACAGAAGAATCTGCATCAGAACATCTGGAAACACTTTTTCACTCTGAGTGTAACCAAGCATAGAAACAGGCTGCCTTGAGAGGATGGGTGTCTCCATCTTTGCAGGTGCCCAAACCCCACCTGGATATGATCCTGAGTAGATGGCTCTGGGTGGTCCTGCTTGAGCAGGGGGGTGGACAAGATGACCTCCAGAGCTCCCTTCCACTCTCAACTGCTCTATGATTCTATGATCACATCTCTTGTCCCTCTCCACCTTTACATGATTTCTTCCAAGACAGAGTAGGTGATAAAAGGGAAAGAAAGGAATGACACAGTGATAGAGAAAACCCTTAGGAAAGGGATAAGGAGACATGATGGAGCCCTTGAAATGTTAGGAAACAAGAAGTTATCAAACAAACAAACCAACCTCAAAAAACCAACCACAAAAAAACTGGAAATGGCAGCAGAGTGCAAGGGACTGCCCCAGATGCGGGAAGATCACTCCAGAAAAGTCATTAAGCCTTCACTGCTCTGTGCGTGAACACCACTGATTTGCACATGGATACAGGCCTGTAAGGAGCTTCTTGGATGCTGAGTCCTCTTCCTTTTTATGTAATGCAGCTGTTGTACAGAGCAACACTGTAATGCAAATGTAAAACATCAAGAACCCAGGCTACCTGACAGTTCTTGGCGTTGAAGTGACTTTTGCTCCAGGCCCAGGAATGGATCATTTGGCAATGTGGTCCCTTGCTGCTCGTGGAAGCCACTACTGGGGTAGATCCTGGGGGCTGCAGAGAAAGTGTCAGCCCAGACATGTGGTGAATACAAACTGAGAAAAGGGCTTCTGTTAGTTTATAAGCTGCAGAATATCAAAAGAAGCTGTAGGAAAAGAGCATCCTGTGTTCATCACCCTAACATAATCAGAAATATTGCTCTTTTTAAAATTATTTTTTATTTTTTATTCCCCTGTCCCACTTCTCCCCATGCTAATATCATTACGCCTTTTCTATGTGTGGCTTGGGGGTAGTCACTGATGTTTTTATTATGGAAGAGATCCCTTCACCAAAAAAAATGGGTTGGGACTGTGCCCATTCAAATTTTGTTGTTGTTGTTGTTTTCTCTTTGTTCAGTTATCTGCCCAGTGGTAAGTGGCAGGTGCTAATCTTCTGGAGAGAGATTACATCGAAGTGTGACAAGAGTCCTTATAGCAGGCTTTTCTATTAATGATAGCTAGCTGTGTTTATGCTTAATTCACCTTTTTCCCTTTTTATTAATCTTCATTAAATAAAAATATGAAACAGTGATGTTGCTATGGCCACTTGGAGTTTAATCAGAAAAATTACTGTGTTACTTATCTGTCCTTACTAGCAGTAACTTTCTTGGTTTCCAGAATATTGTTCCTGAAACTATTTTCTTTAAAAGAGGCTAGGTCAACTCTTTACAATGAACAGGAATAATTTTCTGTTTACTGTGTGGAGTTTTGTTGATTGGTATTTGGTGTTTGGTATTTTTGTTTGTTTTTGGGGGGGGGGTAGTTTAGGGGTTTTCTTGCCCTTTTTCGTGGTTTTTGGCCTGTTTGGTTTTGTTTTGTTTTTTTTTAACCTGTTCTTAAATAATAGAATTTTGTTGCAAATTAGATGCATCAGTGGACCTGTTACCACTAAAGACAAAAGGATTTCCTTGAGAGTCTGCTGATATGTGTGTGTATGGGGCAGCTAATGTTAAGGGCTGGCATATCCTGGCTACTGGGAGGGAATGTTTCAGAAGTTCCCACATCAAAGACGATTGTTGCTGTCAGCAGGGGAGGGTAGGAGGCTCAGTGCAGGGACTGAAAGGGATTTTCTTTGATTTGGTTTCTCCTAGTGAAGGAATTTTCAGAACATGAGTGCCTGGTGGGAAAAAAACACTAAAATGCCTAAGTGGATTTGGAGTGAAAAGAGGTCTGACAAGTAAGCTTGTCCTCTTTTGCTGTCATCTTTCTAGTTCATCCTTTGGTCTTTTGATGATAGTTGTGGCTGAATATAGGCCTAATGTACCCCAATCCTGATCCCCAATCCCAACTGCTCTCTTCTTCCCATCCTCCTGGAATTTGTACAGCACATCCCACTGACATTGCAGCAACACTGGGAACTTCCCTCTTCTGGTGGTCTCTTCCAGTGGATTCCATTAGGTCATAAATTGTTGAAACTAAATCTTCCTCCCTAACTAATTCTCCATATCTCCACTGTGTTTCCAAATTCAAATTTGCTAATATACCTCAATGTAATCCTGAAGTGTCCCATTAAGACCTGCCTTCTGTTTCCTGGGAAAGCGTCCTCTAAAGTAACCTCAGAGTGTCCACTGAAATTTCTGAGGTAAAAGAATGTTGTCAGGACTCTGGAATATCCAGAGAAAGTTGATGTGTTTCCTGGAGATGCCCAAATGTTCTACACAGCATTTCTTTAATGCTGCATTATGTTTTCCCTGTAGCACTCACATAATCTCATTTCAGTAATTGAAAGTTACAGAAATTGGAGCTTTATCATTTAATAACCTTCCTACTTGCTGTTTGCTCAGATGACTATGATCTAGTTAAAAACATTATGTAAATGTATTTATAAACAAAAAGTAATCAACCTGTAGAGGAAGGAAAGCAAAAGCCGGAATACACTAAAAGTAAGAAACAGAAATAATATACCTGAGACTTGAATTCAGCAATTACTGATCAGTCCCAATTTAATGTGAAAACAGTGGATGTGCTGACTACTCAACAACCATAAAATTCTTGTTTTCTTGTAAACTGTTAACTTTAGTAATGGGATATTTTGACTGACATCAAATGAGAGCAGCTTAATATCTGACTGATCTCTTATTAGGACAGCCTATTTGCACTTGTCAAAAAGATGATTTCTTCTGTCTTTTATGTTTGTGATCTAAGTTCCAGTCCCCCCACTACAAATTCTAGTTTGTTTGGTGTGGGGTTTTTTTTTTTTTTTGGTTTTTTTTTTTTTTTTTTTTTTTTTTTTTTAAGTTCTGAAATATAAATCATCAGCACAAATAGAATTAAAGTAAATCTCTGGCTACTTCAGTGAGGGGGAGGACAAGGATGTTTGGTTCTCAGACTGAACATTCACCTCTGAGCCACTGCATATTTCATGTGGTTATGAAGCATTACCAGAAGAAGTCTCTTAATGTGGATGTGAGAGTATTTGATAAAAAACTAGTGGTTTCATCAACCTGTAAGTGACACCATTTTTTTTTTTTCCTAAGTTTATTTTCAGGAAGAGAGAACATAAGGCATAATTTAATCTCTTTTGGGGCAATTGGTACTGTTATCAGTGGTAATAGGAGGTGTTGGTGGCTGGAATAATTCTGTACCTGGAAAAAAGTATCAAAGGTTTCAGTTGAACGTAGCTTCCAGGTCTTTTGATAGAGGAGCATGATACTTGATCAACTAAATAAACATATTCTCGTACCCACTGTTGACAGTAAAGGACAAAGTATTTTTAGGAGAGGTGCCAAGCACACCACTCTAATTATTCAATTATCAAACATCCTAAGAGGAGAGTTAGGGATGATTGTATTTCTCTCCACTCCTCAGGTGATTAATTGAATGCTGTTCAGTGAACAAGAAAGGCCATCTTTTCACAGAACTGTTCTCTCATACCTCTGTTTTTCAAAAGATCCATAAATCCATGGACTTTTCCTTCTGACATTAAGATCTACTAAACAGGTCTACCTCTATACATTCAACAAGCTTTGCTCAGTTTCTGCTCACAGAAGTTTCTAAATCAATGTATAAGGCAGATGTAGAGAGGACATGATTTTTGCCCCCAGACATCTCCTTCCAGGGCAGTTGGTACAATTTTTATTTGAAATTGCTCCTGGCAGTATGTGCCACTTATTTTCCTTTAATCCTGTTTTCATCTCACCTCATAATGATTTCAGGAATGTTTTTAGTTTCCAAAGCCAAGGAAACAGTTTCTTCTTGGCGGAAATAGCATTAGCTGTTAAATAAAAAGAAATGTGCTTTTCTGGCTAAGTTTTATGAAGATGACTGTACAATCTGTACTGTACTCTTGGAAACTGCTGCAACAAGACGTGCACCATATGGTGTATATGGCATTCCCTTACCTCAAGGATTCCCTTACTCAGACTGGCATGGTTGGTAGTGAGCTCATTTTTGAATAAGGGAAATATGGGTGGGTTTTGTCTTTTTTGAGTGGGGGTTGGGGTAGGTGAGAGGAGGGAAGCAGAAATCTCTACGTGCAAGAAGAGGTCAAAGAAATGCTGTCACTCCTCACCTCTGCTGGTTCTCTGATCACCTTGAAGTCTATGGTAATCAGGAGCTTCATTAGGAAAAAAAAAAACGAGAGACTGCTGAGGTTAAGTTTAGCATGATGCCATGATAGAAAATAGAATTTAAGTAAGAATGGTTTTTGTTTCTCTTTTCCTCTGGCAGAGGCATAGTCTGTAAATATGTGGGAAATGAGCACGATAGGCAGGTGAAATGTGATATCAGCTCTCTTTTACTGTGTGAGAAGAGAATGGGAGGCTCATAACCTTGGGAAACGCTTCTACATGCTGCATTCTTCTTCCTGGAAGTTACCTTAGAGAAAGCTCTAAAAGAGTGATATAGAGAAGTTATTTTTTTTTTTTTTTTTTCTCTACCTGTGTGCTCCTAGAAACCAGACAGAGAGGGAAATCCATTTAGACTATCACTGCTCTCAGGCTAAGTGGGTTTAGCATGTCCCCATACTTTCCTGATCTGCCCAAAATGGAAACAGCCAGTACAGGGAAGTTGATAACCTGTATGACCAAGCTGACACAAAACACTGTTTTGGACTCCCTCCAGTTAGATGCACTTGTTCATGGTGGGTATCCTGGTAAAGGATGGTCTCTCTCAAATAAGAAAGTAGAAGACCACTTGTGCCTATGAAAGCTTGATGGCTTTTTTCCCCTCTCACCAAAATGTTGCATTCTGCATTTACTAAAGATGAAGTCCATCCAAAGTGATATGCAGTGACGTGTCAGGCGCATTAAGGATAAATCTCTATGATGTATTGTCTCAGGAAGAAGTCTAGAACCTGGATAAAAAGTTCTCGAGCTTGCATATTCTTACTGATCCATTTTAGTGTCCTAACACAGGACAAATCATGGGACTAAAAGGATACATTGATCGTGAACAAAAGGAACATCCTTTGTCAAGAGCCAAAATACAATCTTTTGCTACAGGCAACAAAAGGCTTACATGGCCTGTGTAGAATTTTCTACCAAGAACCTCAACATTAACCTGAGACAATGGGTGGATTGTGGAAAACAGAGGCATACTGGGGACTAAAACTGCAATTGTGGATAGGACAAGCTTCATGAAAAGTAAGCTGTAATAGCAGCACACACTTTTCATGTAGTGAACAAAACTAGTCTGCAGTCCCATTGTAGTTACACCCGTGAACATTGTTAGGGCAGTCAAGAGCTGGCAACTGAGGGGTCTCCTGTAGGATTTTTTTTACCATGAGAGGTGTGATGTGTTGTCTTGGAAAAAAAATTGAGTATGGGATGATGATGCAAAGCCCCAAGCTCCTTTCTTGAATGCAGATGGTCCTATTACTCCCCGAGGTTTAGGATTATTTTTGTTGAAATTTGTGTTCTCACTTTCATTATTTGGGACAGAATATGAACAGAAAATGGAAGAACAGATTGCATCATTTTTATCTTCCCGTCTTACCATTTTAACTAAAGACACCTCAATAAAGATTCATGACAAAATAAATGTGTACAGTATTAAAGGGTAAAGAACATAATTAAT
Source organism: Hirundo rustica (assembly GCF_015227805.2). Classification (NCBI taxonomy): domain Eukaryota; kingdom Metazoa; phylum Chordata; class Aves; order Passeriformes; family Hirundinidae; genus Hirundo; species Hirundo rustica. The sequence goes on from NC_053452.1 coordinate 30,202,745, forward strand.
TTGAAAAGTTTGAAGCATCAAGAACAGAGAATTAGACTATTAGACAAACAAAAAGCTGAATTTTCTGAGCTTAAATTCACACTTTTTAAATGAAAAATAGATTCATATTGTAATGAGTGTTAAGAAACAGACCATTGTCTGTGGGGTGTCATTAAACTTATTGAAATGAAGACAAACATATATTCTTTCATTTTTCATTATCTGAAGCCTCCAAAAGTTCATAAGGGTTTCTCACTGCATGCTTTTTATGATGTGTTAGAGAAAGGAAAACATGCCTGAGCCAATGCATTATATTTGTACAGGAAAAAAAAGTAATTTCATTTATATATATGCATATGTCTGGTCAGGTTAGAAGTCAGTAAACACTTGCACATTTCTCTCTATGGAAATAGGCTTTAATACTCTACTATTTTACTTTTCATCATTTATCAGTCTGCAGATCAGAATTTAAAATGCTATCGTGTTGGTTTGGCAACAACCCTTTTGCATTAATTTATATTGGTGGTGTTAAGAAAAGGAGAACCAGAACCTGAAACTTCAGTGTCAGTTCAGAAAACTGTCAGACGGGAATATGTGTCCTGATGCCACAAGGGAATGGACTTGAATTTAAATCCCAAGTTGTATTTGCACCATGGATCACTATCTCACTTCCTGGGCTGCATAAACCTATTCAAGGACAAGGATCGTTCCACGCTCTGAGGTGCAAATAGAAGCAATTTCACCAAGAAATTGGTGAAATATAGAGAATAGGAATATCTAGTCAGAGGCCACCAGACTCATGTTTCCTTGGGAATATTCAATCATACTTTGCATGGCAGACTAAGATAGTAATAAAACTTCGAGGGATATAGCATGGCCTCCTTGTCCAAGAGCTTTAGGATATATATATATTTTAATATATTTATTATATATATAGAATATATTACAATTCATGGCAGAAACAGCTTTCAAACAGAATATCAAATATTACAACTGTTCCAATCCTTACAACTTTTCACAATATACTGGCTTCCGGTGGAAGTCTCAATGTAAATAAAATGTTTATCTAATTTGAAAACCAAATACCAAGTTAGATTATTTTAAATAAATATTATAGATAATTTGAAAACCAAATATCAAGGAAAGCAGGTGCCTTCCCTGTGAAATTCAAAGGAGAGAAAATATTCAGTTTCCACAGAGGTTTTCCTTTTAGGTTTCAAATGAGGGGCTTTTGTAATGTAAAAAAAAAAAAAAAAAAAAAAAAAAAAAAAAAAAACCACCAAAAAAACCACCCTCAGCTCTCAGGATGTATAAAGTTCTTTTCTTGCTTGGGGTGATGAAAGTATATGCTTTTGCATTTTTCCCCAAAATCAGTTTGACCTCAAGTCTCACCATGATTTTTTGCCTACCTGCAGTTCCATGCAGAAAGACCTAAAGACACTTTATTACCTTGTACTTGTCTTACACAGCTTCCTTGGGGAGCCTAAATTTTCCTTGGGGTTCTGATCTGTGGTGACTGAAAATCTTCCCTGTTATACAGTCATGGGTTTAGTTGAAAAATCACCGGATTGACTAGGGAATTTGTTTAAGATGTTGTGTTTCTCTGGATAACCTCCTGACCTGAGCGTGCTCACTACTTCTCATGTTGTGTTACCTTGAGAAAGGATTAGCTTAGAACAGTGTCTTAATTGCTACTTCCAAAACTGTCATTAACAGCTTAGTATTGTCACCTTCCTGCTTTTTTATCCTTTCAGCATGCACTGCTTTTCACATAAGTCCTTGTAAACACCTGCTCCAGCTGAAAGCCAAGTGTGAAAGCAGGTGCGCTGAACCCCACCATAATCTTCATCTTTTAATTTTTAGTGTTTTCTGATCAACCTATTTGCTGGCATGCTTCCATTTAAAACCTGAACTTTTTCAGGACTGTATTCCATTCTTACAAATACATATTTAACTGTTTTTTTCTTCTTCCAGACCCAGGAAACAACTGACCATGTTAAAAATCTCATTTGCCACTAAAAAAAAATTCAGTTTAACCTTTGCAGTTTTGAGCAAATGCTTAGAGATTCACTTCCATTCTCCACAGCTAAAAAGAAAGAAAAAAACCCAAACAAACCAAAAACAAAACAATGAAAAAAACCCAAAAAGCAAATAATAAAACATCATGTCATGATAACCATTTTCTGGTTTTCTGTTGGCTCAATTTATTATTCTCTGTATGTGTGGTTTTGACAATCAAGCCTCTGAAGACCTTATTTTTGTCTTCCTGAAATAAAATTCCCTAACAGTTTCCAGAGGTTTTTGGTTGAGTGAAAATTCAGGGATCCTTTTGTTAAAATTATAAACCTAGCACTGCTCCACCACTTTGAGCAGAGATTAAATTAATGTCTCCTAAGCTAACTATGATGTCAGTTCTGTGTCTGAGTGAGGACATGATAACCTGAGTGTAGCAGGAAATACGGACCCACAGTGTAACTACCTTTTGGCCTCTAAAGATCAATGCTACTTTAACCTGCAACTACTCAAATCTCCTTTGAAGCCAGGAAATGCTGATATATTGATGATGATCCGGAGCATAACAAGTATAAGAATCCAAGCTGCCATCTAACCTAATTCCAGATTAATGCTATTTTTGGCTTCTCCAGCATTCCCACAAACTCCTAATTCTTCTTTTTGTCTGATTCCTCTTTGACCAAAACTCTGCACCACGGGTGGCTCGCCTGGCAGCTGGAGGAGGCACATTCATTCCTGCCATCACCGAGCAGGCCCTCGTGCCTGGCTGCAAGCCCCAAGTGCCAGCTTCATACATGTAATAACAGCTGTAAAACACACGTTTCTCAGGCCTAGAGAAGTCTTAACACCGTATGGTTGTCGGTGTTTACAAATGAGGTGTTATTAAGCTGTCAGTTGCTTACGGAAGTGAAGCGGAATGGGCTGGGTGAAGAGGGAGGAGTGACCTTGAGTTAATGGAGACTTGTGACACATGGAGCAATGAATAACACCATGGGTAATAACTAGCTTGTTCTCATCCATGTCCCTTTTCGTGTGCACCTTCTTTTATTACATCAGTGATCAAGCAGTCGGTGCAAATGGCTGGAGGCAAGGAATTAAAAGGTATAAATAATACACACTTTAATTGAAATCCAACTACGAATGCCTGGCCTTTGTGATTAAACCTTTTATCATATGGATTGTCCCACCACAGGTACATTCATACTACTCAGAGATATACTTAGATTTTAAGAAAAAAGGTCTTTCTTTCTTTTAGATGTCCAAATTGAATCATTTGAGAATCTCTTTGGCAGTACCAGGGCAAGTATTGTGGATATAATAAATGCATTCTTGCATGTGTGTAAGCTCCTCCTGCAGTCTCTTCTGCTCCAATGCTGGTGGCAAGAACCTTGAACATACCAACACTGGAAAAGTGGAGGGAGCATGAGAGATGACCCTCAGATGGATACTGAGGATCATCTGCCTTGGGGTTTTCCACTCCTATTACAGCCCATTAATGTGGTCCCTAGGATTTCCTAAAAATAATGAAAATAATGTTGGATTCAGCCAGCCTTGATAGCGTTGCCTAAGTACAAAGGCTTGATATTGGATTTCTCCAGGCCTTCTGTCTTTATCAAACTTCAGTGAAAAGGCTTGATGAGCAGGCTGTTGAGGTAGCAGTGTGACTCCTAGGGGGATTTAGCTGCGTGAGTAGATCAACATTTGCCTGAAAAAAGTGACACCACTGTTGCCATCCTTTACACAATGTGTAGCAGAGTGGGACCTTGATTATTGTGATGGAAACAGCAATGGGTGATATTTATTATAGATCACTTCATGGGCAGACTGTCTGCTGTGATGATTAATTAATGTTTTCCAGGAGAGAGGGGTGACTGGCTGTTGCTGAGCCTCATATTTAGGAGTTAGGTTTGCTTATAGCTCTGTCTGGAAAGAGTTCTCCAAACATTACCCAAGATTTACACTTATGTGATACGATAACCAGGCTGAAAAAACCCGCTGTTCTTGACAGCAGTATCAAAGTATTTTTTCTAGTTCAGGTGTATCATATCTGCAATGTGATGGACTTCTTTCAGCAAGTCAGTGCTGACATAAACTTGATGCTTGGTATTCCCCAAATAAAATTATGTGGAGGAAAATCTCTGTGTCCAAGCTAAAAAAACCCCCAAAAACAAACAACAAACAAACCACAAAAAACCAAAAACCAAAAAACCTACCAAAACAAAACAAAAAAGGCTGATTGCTGCAGAGAATGAGGCAATGCAGAAAAATAACATTATATAAAGCTCACAGTCCTGCATTAGTGCAGTGAATAAAATAACCCTGATAATTTATTTTAAATTACTCATTTAAAGATATTTGGTTTCTCTCAAGGAGATTTATCAGCCAAGACAAGCTTTTGCGGAATGTTTTTGAACCTAGACTACATAAAGAGGCCAGTAAATACAGACCACCAAAAGGAGAGAAAGGTTCTGGGAGCTATTAGACTTATAAATTATTTGATTTTACTGCAGCATGCAGCTGGAAGGTTCTTCCTTGATTTAAACAGATGCTTTTTCTCCTCCTTTGTTGCCCATCACTTGCACTTGACCTGCCAAGTATCCAAAAGCACTTAAGCCAGGTAAGTCAGTGTTTCTAGTACGGCAGTAAGCACGCCAATTGAACATGACACTGAGAAGAACCCTGAATTAAAAATTTAAATGAAAAGTCTTACATGACTTCTGGTGAAAGGAGGGGTTTGAAACTGGCAGTGCTAATTGTTCATCTATAGAAGCCAACAAGCACTACAAAACCTGTTTTGTCCTTCATGCAACACCTAAGGTTTTGAACCTAAACTGTTTGAGCCTAAACTGTTACACTTTCTTAAGTTTTGCAAATTTTTTTACTGTATTTAAGTTGCCGTGCAGGAGTATGTGCTTCAAGAACACCCTTGGCATTTGAAAGAAGAGAATTTAATAAGCTAAATTATAGAAAGAAATTGATTTGGGTTTTACCCCACAGTCTTCTTTCAGAAAGGACTCCCCAAAGCCCTTTTCAAATCAGCAGGTTGGGTCCCAGGGAAGGACAGGATGAAGGCTCACCTTGTTGCAGCGTATGCCAAGATTTTCTCTAGTGTGTCTCTATCGTCTTCTCTGAGACTGCTTTTGCTTTGAAGGAGGGAAGGAGAAAGCAGAATCCTGCAGGGACTGTGCAGGCAAAAGTAAGTGCTCTGATGTACTCTACAGTGTTTCATGCATATATACAGGGGAAGTATAAAAGCTGTTTTATTGGCAAGGGGGCTGTTGGTCAAGGCACCATAGTTATACAGTAGTACCTTGGGACCAGTACGTTCCACAAGAGCAGGCACTGTGAATTTTGAATTACTGTTGCCTCTAAAACATTATGTTGCCAATAGTGCTGTACCTCCACACAGTAATTGTCATTCAGCATTCAGACTTTGCCAGGTATTCTGAAGTTCCACGGCAAATCAACGTGTCCTCGTTGTTTCACAGCACCAGATCCTAGTGGTTCGACGTCATCCTGATACAAATGAAAGATTTTATCTTATAAAAACTTGGTTAAACAGGAGAATGTATATATTGTGGGAATGATTCTCTGTTGCTGAACCCTGGACTGCTCAGGAGTTCACATATGCCTGTTCTATTTTGGGCCTTTTGCAATAATGCTGAAATATTTCAGCTTGCCATGAAATTTCTTCCCACCAGTTCATACTGGGTTAGAGATGAAGCAAGGAAAAGGTAGGGTGGGTCTTATGCCAAAAAAAAAAAAAAATTATTCCCTCTCACTAAACTTGTGGAAGCTCATCAAATTTATTGAGGGAGGTAACCAACCAATCAAACAAATCTCCCTAAACCAGCTCTGGGTGTTTTTATCAAGCATGACCTCCTACAGGTCAGAGGCTGTAGAACGTCTTCAGTCCAAGGCAGAATGGAGATTTACTAAAAGCTTTGAGATCTGTTTACAGCAGTGTAAGAATAAATCTGGAAAATGTATTGAAAGGGGTCATGACCCAAAGTAGTCCTTGTACTCTGCAGTCTTTCTGGGTCTTGCTAACCTACAGAACTTCAGTCTGCTCAGGCTCTGTTGTAAAAGTCTAAGCTTTCTTGTGACATGTCATCCTGTCCTTGATGGAAGCATCGCGCTCACAAGTCCTCCAAAAGCCTTGGAAAGCCCTCATTCTCAAATGCAGTATCAATCTGTGACATAAGAGATACCATGAAAAACATTCACATGAATCCCCTGGCACATGGAAAATTATATCTTGGTAAAGGAGTGTTGTCAACAGGGACAATGTCCTTGCTTGGAAGATGATCCATTTTGTTGTCTCTCCTTGTGTAGTGGTGGCCAATATCTTGAGCACTGTGCAACTCCATTGTCATGATGCTACCTGCAAAATTAATTTGCCATGTGTGTATAAATTCATGTCAAACTCTCTCAATTTTCAAGTGATAGTTGTGTTAAGAAGCAAAACCCAAATAGAATGGGATTTCAAGAGCATTTCAAGTGCATATGCTAATTATCAGCTACTTAATTTAAAACTGCATCCATAGTCTAGGTAAATTTTGTAATATTAAATTTAGCTTCAGTATTGTCAGTAAAAGTTTGGTGTGATGTTACTTGAACTCATAGTCCAGGAATTAAATCATTGCAGCAATGGAGGAGAAAGAGTGAACTGCCTATATTAATTACTGAGCCTTTTCACAAGAAAAAACTGAACATTTTTAATTTTTTTTTTTCCTCACATTTTCTGTAGAAAGCATTGTTACCTTATATATGTGGACTGTGTTTTGTTGTCGGGAGAAATTTTGCTTTTTAGCTATGCTGATATCATTAAATTGGAAAACCCCTTGTAGTATGAATGCAGTTATTGCTAGAATAAAAGTGCTTATATTAGTATGTCTTATTCCATTTAAGCAGGAGAAATAATTTACACACCCATAAATCACCTTATGTTTTTCAGACTATATCTGCACTAGGGCTTTTATTGTAGTACTTCACTGACAGCCAGGCTCACTAACTCTCTTTCTACCCTGACAGTGAATCAGGGTAATGTGCCAGCAGGCACAGCATTATAGTTGTCTAAGTTTTCCTAGAGCCAGCAGAAGGTAATTGTGAGATCTTGTCAGAAAAAAAAGTCAGAGTTTTCTCTTTTTGGAAAGTATAAAATCCTTTTGAGCTCAAAAGGTAAACAAGTTTTAGCCATAAACTTTTATCTGAAACCTCGACATTTAATTTTTAAATTCTTCCTCTGTGTCTCTCCAGAAATGCTTAGGTTGTTTATGTTGCCAATCTACTCTGCGCTCTGAACACCCTTTGTGAAATTCACCTTCCAGCTTCAAGTCTTTGTCTTGCAGGAATGCTCATCACTGATGTCCTTGGCAAAGGGCAAAGGAGCCAGGTGGTGGATGCAGTTCATAAGGGAGCCTGAAAAGACATGGAGGTAGTTACATGTGAAAAATTGGAGAGGAAAGAAAAACATGCTATTCATAACTTTAAAAAAAACCTCAGACACTGGACTCCTGTTCTTGGTAAAAAATATTCACCAGGAAAGGATACTTTGGAGAAGAAAAAGCAAAAAATCCCCCAAACACAATTTCCTCAATTAAAGACTCTATTTCCCTTTCTTCTTCAAAAGAAATGGATTGTAAGAAAAAAGGCACCAATGAACCTGATAACCTCTGGTCAAGACTACAGTCACCAGCTGTAGTGTGTCATGAGCAGTGACTGAGACCATTCTCCTCTTACAGCTCACTATGTGATTCCCTTTTTTCCAGTGCTTTTCACCACAATATACAGCATGAACTCTTAAAAAGCAAACTGCAGGAAGCCATTGCAGGAGGCTCCTGAAGCATGTTTTAAAAGCAAAGCATGTTAAACATTGCTTGAAATTAACATGCTGTTTACAGAGGATAAATCCACATGACTGTCTGACCCATCGGATTTCCACTTCCCTTCAGCCTGAGGTTTCACATGGCTCAGTGACAAAAACAATTGTGCTGCAAGCTGCTGACAGAAGAGGTAGAAGAGGGAAGGCTGTGTTTCTCTGGCCACAACTACAAGTTCAGATTTCATGCCCCACCAGAATGTTTTTAGACTCTTTTACGAAGATTCTCTAGTTTTTGGGAACCAGTTTACTGTCTCCTCTCTTCTGTCTTGATAAAAGTTTATAATAATATTATAAATGTTGAAAGGTAATGTTCAAAGCATCCAAAACATATTGTGCACTAGATTAGTTCAAATTAGAGTTCCTTGAGTTAAACCCCTTCCAAGCAATTCCTCTGAAATTTAGGAAGTTGTACAAGCTGAGGACCCAGACCAATGCACTCATGAACTTCTAGGTAATTTAAATCTGAACTCAGGCATTTTATTGACATGTTTACTTGATGTGATTTTTTTTTTTTTTTTTTTAAGTCCCTGTCCCTTTATTTTGCCTTCTGATGCCATATTAGGAGAAAAAAAAAAAAAGCCTCTGCAATTTTCACAACCTAGGTAGAGACAGAAAAGTTAAAAAACATTAAGAAGCCCTTTTTTTGCTGGATTCTGATTTACATTTTGTATTTTGAAGATTTTGGGAGAAAAAAAATCTGAGATTTGCCTGCTTTCGTGAATAGAGCACTCATGCCTTTTAGAGACATTCCTACGCACAATCTCATCAAATTACAGATGGCCTGAGCCCTGATTATCCAAACTTCATTTTTCTTTTTTTTTATTTGCATGATGAAGTGTCATCATGGTATTTCCAGGCTTAATAATTTGGAAAGTCACGATTTGATTGCCTTCATTTTAATACAGCTCTACCGTGGCAATCAAGCGTTTGTGAATGCCTTGACTGACTGCAGCCTCCTGGGAGGCTGTGCCTCCAGTCAGTCCTGTGGCAGGGCTGGCCTCTGAGCAGGAGGGAGGGAAGCCTCACATGACGTCTTTTGTTGTACAAAAGCCTCTGACATAGATCTTATTTGCTACTTTCTAGCCCAGACTCCCTCTCTGGGTGTTTTACTGTTGTTCAGTTTTTATAGCATAGTCATATTATCCATATTTGTGGCTGCCTTGTGCCAATTCATAATGTCCACCCCCTACTGCACTGCTTTATTCCTGGTCCTTATCTCCAAATACCTGCTTAGATGTTTTGTTTCTGAAATCATGCACTGGCCTTGCTCCAGCTCCTCAAAATTTATTTCCCTCACTTTTACTGGGATTCCCATACTTCTGTCTTTTTGACCCTCTTTCCAGCTTAATTTTTAAACTGGAATTTTCACCCCTGCTTCCAGACCCTGACTACTAACCATGCTTTATGCCAAATGCAATGGTTTGCTGCGGATTTTACCTTCTCTGTGCTCCTAGTTTGTACTTGGTTCAAATTTAATACATGGACCTGCCCTGTTTTTATGCTTGGTGGTCCCATCTGAAGATAAGAATTTTCCACATCCTTGTGAAGAAGAAGTCTGCTGTTCCAAAATAAAAGCATTCACCTCCATTACCCTTGATCACAAGAGTATTTGGGCTACAAGGAGCTAGCCTGCCATATTTTCCCACTGATCCCCATGGTGAGGCAAAAGGAATTGTTGTTCCCTCTTTGGCTCAGCTATTGGCCATCCTGTTGTCCATCCCCGTACTTCACTTTTATGTCCTTCTTTGGCATGCGTAATGATTCTGCAGGCAGGCAATTTATGATAAGGGATCTCCCAGCACATTTCAAATTGTTACTGTCCCCAAGATACATTTTCCAGACAGCTGGTTCAGCATGCAAGAGCTCATAACTCAGTATTGCCCATCAATGTCTTATGCACATTAGGACTGTCAAGGGGATTTTGTCAGGACGATTTTCAGAAGGAGTGAGCTAACAGAGAAACATTCGCCTCAGTTTGCAAAGAATTTGCCAGGCAATGCCTATTAATAGTAATGGTGATGATGATTGTTATTGTTTGTTTCACTGGGATGTATGTCATTCAGATGTAGATTTTGGTCTGTTGTGGTAGTATTATTTGAGATGAAATTTTCCCAGGGGTGTGAATGTATTGCTGTTTATACAATGCAGCTGTGTTTTGGGTAGACTGGTACATAAGCGGTGGACACATTTTTTCTCTGAGAGGCTGTGGTTTTATTTCCCTCTGACAACACTAATATGTAGCTTTTACAATTGGCATGAATAGTGTATTTTCTGAAGATTCATCAGAAAAATGAAGAACACAGGATTTTTAAACAATTATAACTAGTATCAATTATGAAGCTGTTATAATTATAAAGTAATACAAAATAAAAACAAATACTCAATGGAAACTCAGGCACAAATAAATATTTGTGTCCAGAAGAGTGATTCTGGATTAGGCTTTGTCATTCAAAGCAGATAACTAAGTTAAATAATATGGAAAGTGGCTGCATATACGGCAGAAAATTATTAATTTATTAATATTTAAAGACTAACAAAATTTATATAATGATTTACATACTATACCTCAATATATTGTATTTCTTTATATACAACTATAAGGCATTTTTATATTTTAAATTATTCTATATTTCATGTTCTATATTAAATTATGTAATTATTTTTATTATTTATATTAAGACATTTAATATTATGAGAAATACAGATTTTTTTTAAACTATATAATGGATTATATCAGGCCAATCTCTCATTAAACCTGGTATCATGCTCCTTGCAGCAGCTAAGATCTCCAGCTGGAGATATGGATTAAATACACCCTGAAAGTGTTTAGGTGGCTCTCCATTATCACGGAACAAGAACTGAAAGGTGGCATTCCTCACTATGTTGACTGGGTCATTTGGGCTGGAAAGAATAATTGATAGCATCCCAAAACCCAAAGTTCTAAATTTTCACAGTTCTCTGCAATGATAGAAGGATCCATGTAAAAACACCTTAAAACACCTCTTCAAAGGGGATATAGTTTGAAATCATTGTCTAACATTAATATATCCCCTTAATAGTGTGGGAGACAGAAACATCTGCACATGCAAGAAGGCAAGCCAGTCAGGGATGTTTTCAGAGATAACAACCTCTGAAAAAGCAGACACCTGTTCTTCCTGCTCTTTGGTTTAGGAAGGTCTGGAAATGAGAGACCACTGTATACAAAACCAGCCTCACAGTGCTTGCAAGGCGCATCTAGTTGGGGTGTTTTGGGAGGGAGAAAAAGGAAAAAGCAAGAATAGACAAATAAAACCAAAACCAAAATTAATAAAAAGCAAACAAAACAACAACAAAATCCGTGATAAATTTTCCCAATAAATTACTTTACTCCCCAAAGCATACCCCCTCCCCCTAACACCTTACTATATGCCGGTTTCTGAAACATTCCAAGTGTTGACCGAATTATTCTTGGCCTGTCGAACAAGAATCTTGGACATGGTTAGAGATCTGGATGCTTTTGTTCTGGGAGCTCTCACCTTATTCTGAGAGACCAGGTTTTTATTTCTCATCATGCATGCAGAGATCCCAGTCATGAATACACCCCAAGAAGCTCCCAGCTGGTATTTAAATCCCCTGGCCGTCTGTTACAGTATTCACTTCAATCTCTGCCTGTGATGGAATGCATGCATCAGTTTTCCACACACGTGTGAGCAGATACAGCAACTACTTCTGTTCTAGCTGTGTGCAGCAGATGGGATCCAAACATGAAAACATTCATACCATTCCTAGGGATAGATTTTTATTTGCTTTGTTGCTTTGTACTTTGAAGGTGCATTGGAGGAACTGACTGAAAAAAGGGAGAGTCAAAGATTGCAAACAAGTTAGAAACACAGGAAAGTTAACATAGGAAATAGTTTATGACTGAAACCCTGACATTATAACACTGAGAGAAGGTGAATGACATCAGGAGGTGCTACATGGTTGAAGAGCCCAAACTCTCATCAAAATAATGGGGTCTCATTTTAAGGCAGCTATTAGCGTGCCATCAGCACACAGACGTTTTCTCTTTTCATTTAATTCCTTCTCTGTCTCCATGCTTTTTTCAAGGTTTCTTCACACCCCAGCACTATGCAGCCTCACAGCAGGTCTGTGTGCTTTCACACGCTTGTGTCTTCACACATGCACAGACACTGTGATGCGTCAAGGTTTCCTGAGCTGAAACAGGTACATTCAGACCTATAGAGTCAATTTATAAAGCAGATCAAACTAGATTGACTTTGTGTATCAGAGCCTTCTGTAAGCTGTAGATAGGATAGTAAGGATTTGCCAGCGTGGGCTTGGAATGATTGCATTACTCACAGGTAAATAAACTGAGTTGTCTCTAAGAACAAAAGGAATGGCAACAAGGACTCAGCAACAGATGGCATTCAGTCTCTAAGCAGCCATTCAGGCTAAAAATCCATATCTGTATTTGTGTTCAGGAGTAGGGAAAGAATTCCATGAGGCCAGCCAGTGTAGCAGTGATACCTTTTCATATATACCATGGATAAAGTCATGCCACTAATAAAATTTGGATGGGATCACCTATTAGATGTTTTGGTTTTTTTCCCCTCAGTTACAGGTTGTGATGCCTTATTGCTGCTAGTTTTACTACTGTACCTGTGCACAAAGCAACTGTTCATCCAGCCAGTTCCCTCATCCAAGCAGCATCTGCAGTGTCACCTATGCTGGTATTTGGCTGCAGGGGTGGCAGAGAGCTCTGCATGAGGCATGGGGCTTTATACTCACCTACTCTGTTTCATGTCCTTTCTCTTTTCCTGGTTTGCACTATCCTGCCAGACCTAATCCACAGTTGCCGACGTAAGAGCTTTATCCCATTACTGTACTGTCCGCAGGGGTTCATCTCAGACTAATCCGGTGTCAGTATAAAAACAGCTTTCTCACTTTGCAGAGAGGCTTTCAGCAGTTTCTTACTGGATCCAGACACCAGGAACTGCGTGATGCCAGAAGGAGGGCTGTGATGGACCCTTGGCTTAGCAAGAACACCAGTGAAGAATCTTTGCATGTCCTCTAGCTTCTTCCATCTGTTCCCCAATTCCGGAATATGAATCAGTTCACAACATATTGTGAACAGAGAAAGGAAAACTTACTGATTTTTGCTCATGGGTGAATAAGGCGTAATTCCATAAAGGGATAAGTGTATATATTTTAAAAATGGAAGGAATTTATGTAATTTAATTTTTGCGAAGTTCAGGTGAGTTAGAAAGGATCTGTGTTTTTGAGTTACAAATATCAGGGTACTGTCACTGACTTCAGTGAGAGCTGAAAAACCTCAGCAGTTCCGAGAACTTAAACACTCCAATAGGTGCCTCAAGATCATCATCTAAATCCAAACAAAAATCTTGAGAAAAAGTGATGCCTATGTTTTGTTGTAGGTCACGTCACCATCAATCCAAGGAAAGAAGCCAGGAATCCTGACTCTAGCTCCTAAAAAGCTGTTTCAGCCAGTTTTCACTTCTATACATAGCAATGGAAAAAAGCCATTTCTGTAGCCAGGCCACAGAGGAGAATTTGTTCAAATCGTAGGAGAACTGTGATGTGTCTGTGTGCTCTCTCCTTCTGGTTCATGGGCTGTTTTGTGTTGTTAATGGCTTGGCAGAGGAAAAATTACTTAGGGTGAGCAGCTTGTGAATCTCAAAGCATTTTGATTTTCAGTTTAGATATATATCAAAAAGATGTTTCTGAGGAATTCCTCCCACCCCTTAACTGGAGAAACCAAATTGATGGGCATGTCACATAGAGAACTACACTGCAAATTGCATCAAATGTGTTAGGTACCATATTTTTGAATAAATAAGGACCTACTCAGCTTATTTGAATCTCTAAGACATTTTCCTGATTTGATAGGAGAGCTGGCAAAGTTCTAATGGGGACAAAAAATCCGAACCTTTACAACTTTACTTATTTGGTGTCCTAGTTTTGGCTGAGATAGAGGTTTTTTTGGTTTTTTTTTCAACTTCTAGAGTGTTCTATTTTGGAAACTTAATAGTTCTAGACTTCATTAGAAGTTTCTTAAATTCTAAAATTTATGCTGTATCATCCAAGTTTTGCTCAGTCAATGCCCATGTGTCTCAAGTGACATTACTTACACCAAGAAGGTCCTCCACCATCTGGTCCATCATTCAGGAGACTCCTGCCTCCTCCACACCCTTCTACATAGACATGACTGCAGTTGAAATACTTTTTTGTCCCTTTAAGCCATTGTTTTAGAATTACTCCATAATTAATAATTTGGAGTAATAACTTTTGAATGAGAACATATTGTACATTAGTAGTTTAATCAGTGCTGCTGTCTCTCATTAAACTTTCTTATAAACTTTTCAATTTTGGGGTATGAAAGTTTCCAAAAGATAAATTATTCACTGCAAAGTCCTGGCAGGTAATAAAACTTTGGGAACAGGAATTTTCCTGACCCAATAAATAATGTTTTTAATGCTATTGGCTTCTGAAAATCTTGTGGAAGCTTTTAATCTGTGAAAAATTCAGGTGCTGTACTGGAATAGTATCATGTTCTCTGATTGTCTCACAGTGTGAAATATTTCTGGCTTGACCTTCTTAAAGCATCTAAAAAAAAGCAGACCCTGAAATTAATCCATAACTTCAGTGTTTTACTAAAAGAGTATTTGTTTATCTCTGCCAATTAGCTTTCTTAGTTTTTAAAATTGATAGTAAATGCGGATGTCAAAAAGCTTCTCCAATGTTACGTACACATTAATTGCCCAATATCTCAATTTCCAGGGATAGAAGCAGTTCAGTTTATTTCAGCTCTCAACAGGATCAGAGGCATCCTGACACTCACACTAAGAACAACTACACCAAGCAACTAGGAGCAGTTGACAGAGTGGAGGGGAAGATGGGTAGAAATTCTGCAAAATTGTTTGTTTCTTTCTTTTCAAGAAGTGGTTGTAGTGTGTGTCTCACGTTTGATTATTGGGCTTTTGGTAGAATCTGGAAGGAGACGTAGATTTTTGAACTTGAGCATTTTGAGGAGAGTTCATGAAGGAAGCCAGCAAAGGTGACAATGCCCATCTGGGTAGCAGCTCTCTCCTGATCTCAGGCATTTCTCAGAATTGTCCTGTAATGCTCTTGCACTCAAGATTCCTGAAGCAACAGGCAGCACCCAGGAAAGTTTCACACTCCTGGGAACTGAGAAGTAGAAACAGGCTGATCCACCAGCAGGGTGACCTTTTCTCTCTTGAGGCATCTTCAGAGGGGATCTGGAGGTGAAAGGATAATTCTTTACCTTCATTTTTGTCTGTGTGAATAGAGACCCCCTATTCATTTGTAAATAAAGTTGTTGTCAAAAAATAATAATGTCTTCTATTTGAACATGCATTTTTGCAAGCAGTAAAATGAGTACCCTTAAGCAAATTTACTGGAAATGTTTATTCACTTCCAGAAGTGCTGAAGTGGGTTTAATTGGCACCACTGTAAGGAAGTTAGTAATGCTATAGACTTCTGCTGCAGTGTGAGGGTGCTTGTAGAAGCAGAGGTGAATTTGTTCTGCCTTCTGTCCAAAAGCAGGCAGGAAGGAAAAGGGGTAAAAAGGCTTCCACTACTTCACTTCTTAGACTGAGTGAAGGTATTTAATTTCCCCAGATATTCATGTTGTTTGGTTGTTTTTTTCAGTACTTGCTGCTGATGTTTGGAAATTCCATGGATCAATATGGACCAGTATGGAGAAGTTGTCAATGATTTGAAGTGAAGATTATTCTTTTACTTTGGGCTGTATAACATGATATCAATATGAATAGTAATAGGACCCCATCACAATGTGCAGGGCTTTGGCTTTGTGCCAGGCTGTGGGCAAGGTGGACCATGACTTGTGTTCTCATTTTACAGATATCTGTATTCTGGCTCTGACATTCATGTGTTTCTCAGCAAGCTGACAAAAAGTTAAAAAAAAAAAAAAAAAGTGCAAAAAGGGAAAACTTAAAAGACTGTGAATCATGTCTCAGGAGCTGCTAATGATCGCCCTTCAGCTGCTAGCACAATGCCTGTGAATGCCTGTTTAGGAAAAGAGCAACATGAATTCTAATGCCAGTGATCAGCGCTCTTATGGTTAGTAGTTACACATGTGGTGCCATTTTGTGAGGTTAAATCACATCTCTTCTTTCTCAACTAAGCGGTTAGAATGATTTTGTCTTTTTTTTTTTTTTTTTTTTTTTTTCATTGCTCATTAGAGCAATCAAAAGTGGGAAAAAGCTGCTGCAGTTGATGTGTGCACACTCTGATAAGTAAGAAAGTTGGAACAGAACAGTCTCTTTCATTTGAAAGGGATTTACAACGATCTTCTGGTCCAACTGCCTAACAAATCCAGGGCTGACCAAAACCCAAAACACTTCATTAAGGGCATAGTTCAAATGCCTCTTAACCACTGACAGGCTTGGGGCATCAAGCACTTCTCTAGGGTGCCTGTTCCAGTGTTTGACCGTCCTCTCAGTAAAGAAATGCATCCTAATTTCCAGTCAACCAGCTTTTCTCAGAAATGAGATATCACTTATAATCCTTTTCTTTGTACACCTGTGTGCTTCCAACTAAATCCATTCATGACTTTTGCCAATATTAAAATATATATAAGGAACAACAAAATCCTATAAACCAGTCAAGGCTTATTTAACTTGTTTCTAATTCAGAATAGGAAGTATCAATACGTGTTGTTTTTCAAAGATTGATTTTTTTTCTCCTAGGCTTGGACCTTTATGTGCTGAAGTTTTGAGCACTGTTTCTCGAACCTGTTTTTGAGTTTGAGTTGAGTGTCTGTTTCTGTATGTAAACAAAAACTAGAGGTTTGGGTTCATGTTCATCCTCATCAGTATTGTTTGAAAGGCTTGGTATTTCCCCTGAAACTGTCTAGGATGGGACACTCACAATTGCCCAGGACACTTATATTTTTCTAATGACACAACACTGAAGGAGGAAACTGCTGTCCCTATAATGAGCCACTAAAAGGTGAAGGGAGATTTGAGGTGACCAGCTGAGTCCTTCTGTTGTTTGAATGCTTTGACGGCATGGCTAAAGATGCCAAGTTTGAGATATTTATCAATTCCTAGTTTGTAGGTTTGGGTTTTTTTCTAATATAAAAGACATATAAGGAGTTGCTTCAGGAAAAGTATTACTGAGAGGAGTCTGCAGCCAAAAACAATTTAGGAAAGATTATGCTCCATTTTGTCTGTAACAAAAACCTTATGTGGTGATTAGCTCTTCCCTTCATCAGCTCTCCTCCTCAGTATAGTCCCTGACTCTGATTGCAGTTAAACTCTTCAAGCAGGGGATGTTTCCTGTTTCCTTCTCCTTCTCTACCAATGTTTCCTATAGGACACTCATGTTTCACAGGCAGTGTCCCAATAAGGTGGATCACATATGTGCAGTCAGAGGGAGAAGTTCCCTGACCAGGAGTGTTGTTTGGAGAAAGCATCTCTCCAGCAGTGCCGTTAGCTCACTGAGTAGCTCAGTCGGTAGGTGTCCCAACATCATAACCTGCTCTCTTCCCTCCTTTTAGTCCCACTGTTACTTCAGCCTTCATCATTTCCGTAACCAGAAAAAGAGCTAGACAATGGACATACTTGCAGGTCAAATGCCATGCTAAAATATAAATACCCCAAATAATAAACCCAAACTAAAATGGGCTTCATTTCAGCTGAGGGAAGACTTCTGTGTCTGCTGGCTCTCACTGCAGCAGCAGTCAGGTAGCAAGCTCACAAAACCACCTGTCTTAGGAGGTGGGGTAGCAGGCAGGCAGGCAGGCAACTGGGCAACATTTCCTTGCCAGTAATGCTCCTGCAGATTTCAGATACATTAAGTGGTGGGTTTTCAGCATAAAATAATTCTGTGGACACTTCCGTGCAGCTGCTGTTCTGACAATGGTGATTGACAGAAATGGGCTGGGAAATGTGTTCAGAGCTCAAAAGAAAGACTGAGGAAGGCAAACAGAGTGCAAAGATGGGGTGGGAGGAGGAACTGTGTTGAGCAGGAATCTGTGAGGGAGTTTTTGTATTCCTAATGTTTTGATCATGTACAAGAAGCCCTTTTCCAAAGCCCTCTTGATCCTTGTTCTTATTTGATAGAAAAAAACCCAAAACAACAAATTCATAGACAGCAACCACAGGACAGGACTGTGCCTAATTTGTTTTTCACTGTATCGAATGCTAATTTTTAAATTAATAATTCAATTGATTTCTTCTCCTGTCCTTCCTCACTTGTTCATATCTTATTCTTGTGCTTGAGTAAATACTTCGTATTCTGAGCTCTGAAAGACAACGACACCTTGCTGTTAAATAGACAGGTATGGATTTTAATAGCCAAATCACATACAGTTTCTTTCACTAGTGATTTTGTCATGCATAAAGAGACACCTCTGAACATAATTATGGATAGATAATTATGTACATTTTGTTTACACTTAATGGGCTTCTTTGTGACACTAAGAAATCCATGAAGGTTTCTATCTGATGGTTAAGAGATGTGATACCAAACTAATAGATGGAAATCAATGAGGATGTTATTTTCACTGTGATCATTGATTTGACTTTTTAAGTTGTCTTATCAAAAAATGCAAATGTCATGACAGCAGTATTTTGTTAAGGGATATTTTAATGTTTTTATTGAGCCCAGAATATGTAATCAAAGTGGAGCTTTATTGGCTCAATACAAATAGCTGGTACAGAGTGTAGCACCCTTCTCTGCTGCATAAGATTGCAAAAGAGCAGTATAGTTCTGCACTTTTAATGTTATAACAGAGAACTGTGCAGAAGACAGAGGTGCACATCTAGATTATTAATTGTCACTCACAATCTTTCAGTGAGAGGGAAAATTTCCCCAAAATAATATTATCATCTACCATTTTTTTTTTGTATACATATTCTGAACCACTTTTTCTGTAAATATGGGCTTTTAAAAGATTAATTTAGTTATGTTTAGCCCTATGAAGTGGGTTGCCTAAGGACAGCAGAATTTTGTGCTTTAACATGGCAGAGAGAGTGTTATCTTGCTGTGCATTTATTCACAGCCCAAACTTCATCATTGGCATGTTCATCATAAAATCCTGACAGTCTTTTAAGATGACTGCTCCCCAGAAGTGTTCCTTGAAAAAATATCAGGGAACAACTTTCATCTTCTCTTTTATCTAAGGTCCCTCTAGGTATTTGCAAAGGTTTATTTGTGCAAATGATCACCTGATTTCCTCTTTTGATCACTTGAAACAGGGGAATAGTGAGAGATTAGCCTTTACAAATACTTAGCTGCTGTTAAGATTGGGGAAACATTCATTAAGACTGAAAAAAATTCTGTGAACGAAGAACAAGTTTCTGCAAACAACAGACCTGACATGTCATATGTATGAATGAATAGTGCATCTAAGTTTTTTTGTTTGCTGCTTTCTAGTTTATTCCATTCCCAACAAGAATCATGCTATGTGGATGCTTAGGCTACAGGCAAGATTATTACATAACAATATAATTATTAGATTTTTTGTCCAGAAAAAAATTTTTTTTGTTGCATATTCCATAGTGTAAAAATTTTGGAGATGCCTTCTATTTATTTTTATACAATTCTGAATGACAGATAGACCAGGATAGATATTATTTGAGACAATGTTTGAATTTTAGACCAAAAAAAAAAAAAAAAAAAACAACAAAAAAAAAGCAAACAAACACACACACACAAAAAACAAAAACAAAACCAAAAACAAACAAAAAAAACCCCAAAACAAACAAACAAACAAAAACCAAAACAAAAAACAAAAACAAACAAAAAAAACCCACACACCAAAAACGTGTGATCAGAGGAAAGGAAATCAGTCCCCAAAAGCATGTAGTGCTGGTTTTGAGGCTTATATGGCTGTGTCTGCTCTGAGTAAATTTCCTGTTTTTCTCATCCCTGCTTCAAAGTTATTCAAGGTAGGCAGTCCCTCCGAACGAGCTGGGATTGTGTTCTGGCACGTTTACTCAGATATCCTTTCAAAAGATGAGTAGCACACCTGGGCACCGGTGCCGTGTAAATACACTTGACATCTGTTTCGATAAAACTTCCATTTACCAGTAA
Source organism: Hirundo rustica (assembly GCF_015227805.2). Classification (NCBI taxonomy): domain Eukaryota; kingdom Metazoa; phylum Chordata; class Aves; order Passeriformes; family Hirundinidae; genus Hirundo; species Hirundo rustica. Next base: position 30,222,702 of record NC_053452.1, read on the forward strand.
TCTGTGCCAAGACACTCTCTCTAGTAGCTGTCTGCTGTAGCAATTACTGGAGACTGTGTTTGACAGAGTGGCGGCAGAATGGTTCACTTAGCTCCAGCCTCTTGGCTTTGTTACTGAAGACCTAGGACTGCAATTGTGCCACAGTTTACAGCAGAAAATGGCTTTTCATCCATTTACTCCCAGGAGGCTGAAGCAGTTTACAAGGTTTATGCATTTGATAAGATCAAAGGGCTGGAGAGTGAAGGAAGCTGTTCAGACTTAGTAGCATTATTATTAACTCAAATGACAGTCTATGGCCAGCAGTGTTTTTCTTGATGAATGGCAGGGTGTTTCAACCGCATTCATAAATTCTTCTAAAAATATTTGTGGTACAGGTGATTGGCACCTCTTTGAAAGTTTTAAAAGAGAATGGGAGTGTGTTACACAAAATGACCATGCCATCTTGACTGAAGTTTGCCACCTGTTTTTTCTTTCCCAAGTTTATTCCACACAATAATGTTTTCTTACCAGATCGTCTATCTCATCTTTTTCATCTACAGTCAGAATAGTAATGGAAAGTTGCCTTAATTTTTAGCTACAGTGATAACCCATCTTAGAAACTCATTTATCATGACGCAAATCTCACATTGCTCCACTGGCTGCTGGGAGAATGTACTGGCTTCTTAATATAAAAATATTGCTAACCTGTTTCTGAAGTTCACAGAGATGTTAAGCCTACAAAACCAAATAGCATTTCACGTCAGCGTGATTTAATTATGATGAATATTGCAAATATTTTAAGGAGCATTTTAACACCAAAGCTCTGGATTCTAATTTAGGCAAGTACTGCTGTAGTTCTTGGTAGGTACCACAATCCTGAAAAAATAGAAAAACTCTTAAAATCTAGTATGCATATGGATAACTAAGGAGATAATATAGATGAGAGGTTTAAAATCCACTCAGAATTAGGACACGTGTATTCAATGTGCTCCAAAATTATTTTTTTTGTATTTATTATATACATGGTTTGCTTCTGCTAGAGAAAAAAAAAAAACAAAACCAAAAACAAAAAACAAAAAACCAAGCCCCAAAACCAGACAGGAAGTGGCATAATTTCAACAAGAATGTACTTGAGTAAATTTTTCAAAGAAAATAGGTACATTCCTGTTGTATTCTTGAATCTAATATGATCCTTAAGAAATAAGTTAGCTTACTTAAAAAAAAAAAGAAAAAGAAAAAGAAAAAGAAAAAGAAAAAGAAAAAGAAAAAGAAAAAGAAAAAGAAAAAGAAAAAGAAAAAGAAAAAGAAAAAGAAAAAGAAAAAGAAAAAAGAAAAGAAAAAAGAAAAGCAGCACAGTTACAAAATAAAATTGCTGTGATATTTGTGAATGAGAAAAGCTTTGGGGTTCACATTGTCAAAAGATCTGAAATGAGGTGCATTCAGTTTAGAGATGATTTCCTCTTTTCATAGCCTTTGCTTCTGCTATTGCTTCAACACAAACCAGATTTACTCCATTTGGTTCTTGGACGCAAAACAGTAACATTAGGTCCTTTTCTTTATTGCTGCTTGACTACCAGATCTTCCCAGGTGCTTTTGTTACTGGATTTATTATTAAGCTTTATCAGATAAAATCTAACTACAAATAAGTAAAACAATTTTGGTCACCCATACCAAATTAAAATAACACCTTTATTTAGAATATATTGTTTTATGCTTACTGTGACTTATCTCTTGTAATCAACTTTCTCTATAAGTCCCTATGCTAAATGCTCAGCAGTCTTCTGCAGAAGTGACATTTGACTCCGTGTCAGGGTTTCTTGCATTTATTCATTTTTGTGTAGTTTCTCCAGCCTCAGTGAAGCACTTTTTCCTTCTTTTCCTTCATTTTCTCGGCAGCTTGAGTGATTTCTATCCATTTTTACCAGGCAGCAAAGGTGAAAGAATCTCTATAATAAAAATGTGTGTGAGGAGAGCCGAGCAATTTGCAGTGTCACAACATTGTGACACCGGTATCACATCAGGAGATGCAAACGCTGTGCTCCCAAGAAAAGATCATGTCATGCAGCCACTCCTGGCAACATGTCAGAACCACTCCTGACTTGCCTTATTCCCTGCTGCAAAAGTTACACAAACCTTCAATCCTCATTATCCAACACTACTAGAATACAGGGCAGTAAAACGCAAGAGGGAATGGGTGAGACAGATTTTCTGCAGGTTTTTGAGGAAAATTTCCTGTGTCATGGAGGATTTTCTACTTAGTTACGGTGCCCAATTCAGTACTCTTTCTAGGGCTTAACTTTCATGATGAACAATTTACTTTTTGGGTAGTGGTTATTGGGTATTGATGATATGGTCAAATCCACTTTCAGTATCTGGGAGTGACACCTCTGCAACCAACAGAGGCAAGGGAGAACAATCCACTGAGCTGCTCAGCAGCAAGAGCTGGGCTCCAGGGTTGTGGTGACTGCCATGTTGCAATTTGTGGGTTAACCATGGGCTTCCATTTCATAGCCACACATTGCTAAGGGAGCTGCTGGCTTTAGAACCCATTGAAGGCTCCAGGTAAAGAATGGATGTGAGTTCCTTTCCTGTCCCCAGACTCCACATTTGCTTTTCATAACAACCATGACTGACCATACAGACTGTACTCCTGATAGGACAGCTCCATTCTTTTGCTAATATCAGGAAACTGTCATTTTACCAGGTTAGCACTGCAAAACAGGCTCACCTAAATTAACAGTAGCAGCCTCAGGTCACAGAAATGCCTGTGAATTATCTGCAAATCATCAAGAAAACCTTCACCCTGGATAGCCAGACACATGCTAAATAACTCTGGAGTCAAAAGTGTTTGAAAATGGTGCTTTGCATTTTATCCAACAGATTCAGAGAGCAAGATGGGGATGGTTTTGCAGTGGACCCAAGAAAGGGATGCATCCCTCAGAGGGTTGGAATGGAAAGGGTAAATACAGATATGCAACTTTGGCAGAGACCAGATCTGTTCCTGACAAGTTTGACCTTGCACTGAGGGCTGTGGAGAGTAGTTGAAGTGATTTCCCGGTGGGTGGTTAGCACTTTGTAGCAGCAGAACTAATTTGGTGGGGGAAACTCTTTTTGGTAGTGATGATTTTGCTGAAGCACTCAGAGAAGGGATCGCTGTCATTAGCTGCCTACCCTGGGGCTGTAGTAGTGCTGCTCAGCACACCTGCCCTTATGCTTACACCCTCTGCATCCCCATGCTTAAAAAAAAAAAAAAAAAAAAAAAAAGAGTGAAAACAGAGGAAATGGAGATTCCCTAAGCCTGCAATGCTTTAAATCAGCCCCACAACATTGAATTCTGTGGGGTTGACTGGAGTAACTGGTCTATGTACAGCACAGAAGAGTCCCTTCCACCAACAGCAGTGTCAGCAAATAAATGCTCAGGAGTAACAATGTGAGGGCCGGGCCTCAGCATCCACCTTGAGTTCTAGAGTTCCTGTCACTGAAAATTTTCTGGTGCTTTATTAATAGTGGCTTGAGTGGTACTGCTTATTTAGGTGCATGAGAAGTAGAAATAAAAAAAAGAGACTTTTTTGTTTTCATCTGTAGGAATTAAAAAAAAAAAAGAAAAAAAAGCTTCTAGTATAAACATTTTTAATCCCTGCAGTGATCATGTAGAAGATACCCGTAAAAACCTGATTCCTATTAATCCCAGTTGCTTCTTAGTTGTTGATCAGCAAACTAACCTAGGGCTCTTTGGATTCTTGCCATCAAATGATTCCATAGAAACCAAGGAACATCTTACCTGCTCCAGCTAACAGAAGGACCAGCCTGAATGCCTGCGGTGCATTATTTTCTAATCCAAAGGTGAGGCCATCAACTTTACCACTGTACTGAGGATGGTGTTAATGGTTGAGATTGGCCAGTTGTGGGAATCAGGTGCCATGTGTTGTTCAGAACCAGCTTTTAGGAGTATTTGCTCTCCAGTGTATGTTAGGGATGCCTACAGGCCTGAATAACCCCTTGATCTGTACAGCTGCTTACCCCCTCCCAAACAGGTAAGGGTTAAGCATGGTGATGAAGCCCTCTGTCATCAAGCCTTCTCATTAGCAGGAGAAAGGAAAACACAGGTCTAAACAGTTTGCAGTGTTTTTGTGCAGGATATCAAAGAGCCTGTCTGCTGTTTGGAGAACTGGGGGGATAGCTCCTGTCACAGACATTATACCATGGTAAGGATATTTTAAAAATAATCAATTGTTTTAGTCTGAGGGAAATAAAATGTCTTGTTGGCTTTGTATTGTAAAAGCACCATTGAGATTTCCCTTCTTCATTTAGATATTTTGGCTGAAGGGATTTAACAGGACATCTTTAATGTCTTGCTATGAGAAGAGAGAGAAGTGGTGTGTGGTTGAGTTTATACTGTCTGCCAGGATGCTGAGGCTCAGCAGAAATAAGATAACCTCACAAATAAACAACAGATGGCCGATGGCCTAATGCTTTGATTTGGGTGTACATGACAGGGATTTATTCCTTCAACCTGGAGAAGGAGCCTCGGAAAGGCTGAAACTGCAGAAATGCATGACATGCGGACAGACACAGTTTGTCATGGGGATTTGGTCTGAGCAGATGGTATTAGAATACAGATCTATTATTAGGCATCTGCTTCCCATCTCAGTTATATGATACATAAGACTTAGATTAAATTCCCCAAGGAATGCCTGGGTCACTTACTAATTTGTGCATGTGCATCTCTATTTGTGTCTTTGAATACAATGAGCTACATCCTGAGCTAAGTTACAGAGGTATATACACTTACAGAGTGACAGCAGTGTGATTGCCAGCACCATCTCATCTGCATTCTCACTACACAGAGAACTCCTTAGTGATCAACTCTTAGTTAAGGATTAGTACTCAAAACAGACAGACTTTTGGTACTTTCTGAATAAATGGTCATGGATCCGCACACTGAGAAGGCAGTGACGTGCAAATGTTGTGTAAGACCCACAACCAGGTAGAAACAATATAGATTAGGATTTATTTCTGCTTTTCCTTCAAGTTAAGGTACATCATGAGATCGGTACTATGGATGCCTTTATGCAGTCCTCTGCTGGACTTAAGGCAGGAGCTATTCCAGGCTTTGAAAGGAGGGTTTCAAAGCATCTGCAGTAATGAAAGTTCCATGTACTGCAACAAGCCAAATAATTTAGGGACTTTTGAGCTATGTGTTTTTTTTTTTTTTTATGTTTCCCATGTGAACAGTGTGAAGCTGATCAGCAGAGGCCAATGGCTTCCTGCCTTGAGGGACCAACCTCCCACTGCCCCACGTGCCGCAGATCCGAAGACAGTTGGCGATTCAGTGGAAAATCCTCACAGCCTCCCCCTGGGGGGTGACCTGACAGGGCTACCTGCACTAATGGGAGGGAGCAGTAGCCCTCAGCAGTACCTCAGGCCAGTAACCTGCCTCGTACCAGAGACGGACCTGCCAATAGCTGTCTTGCTAACAGCCCAGGCTGGGTCAAGGATCTGTGTTCTACCAGCATACCCCCACTCCCTTCCCTCACTGCTCCACTCCCCACCAAATTCATGCAGGGGAAGCACTTTGAGCTCTGAATCTCCCATAATTAACACTCCCACTTGGAAGCCTTGGAGTATGAGCAGGCATCCGTGATACTGCACGGCTCTCCTCTTTACAGTTGTGTCCCAGCCCTCACAAAGGCAAGAGGATCACAATCTCATTTCCTTGGCCCCTCAAGGGGACAGATGTGGAGGCTGAGGCAACTAACCCACTTAATGAGAGAAAACACTCCCAACCCAGCGTTTCTGTCCCTTATCTTTGAATATTTAGTAATAAGTATGTTTTGGTGCAGGAAAGATGCTGCCCTAGATGTGTCTCTGTTATAGCTGGGTTGTTGTGTTATCTGCTGGGTTGCGGTGAAGGAAGAAAAAGATACTGAACTTCAGCTCCAGCAAAGTATCTCTGACAAATATGCAAAACAAAATTCTGATTACATCAAAGAAAATAATGTATCTGTTAAGCTCTACTTCTCTGAAGCAATTTCAAGCTAGTGTAAGTTGCTTTACTAATAAATAAATACACAGATTTAACAAGCAGTTCTCTCTCCTTACACAGAGAAACTAAGGAGTGACATGTAACCACTGAAATAATTCTTCTGTCTTCAAATTTCCACCATCTTCTGCAAAGCAAAAGAGTGCAATATTTGGCTGTCCTTGTCATGCATATGATGTTATTTATGATCCAAGCTGCTGCATTTAGGAATGGATGTATGTTACCCAAGTTAATAGTGTTCAAGGGTGAACAAGCTCTTACATCTGATCCCAAGTAGAGTGGAAGAATAAGTGCTGAAATTCAAAAATTAACCACAAAGTTATCTTCATACTGCCCTGATGAGTGAGCCTGGATCCTAGGGCTGCTAGTGCAGGTCAGAGGCACATCCTTTGTGGCTGAAGGCAATTATTAGCTATTCTGTTCCTCAAAATACATCAGGATGAGGGTACTATATGACTGAAGCCATCCAACAAGATTTCTTGTAGAGTTTAGTGGCTGTGCATTTGTTTTGATGACTTCGCTGATCAACCTGAGTATACAGTCACTTTTAGTCCAGGATTTAATAGTGTGCATAAGCTTTGTCAGACCCACAAGCACATAACAACCCATGCTCTTCTTTTTTCCGACAAGTATCCCAGCTACTCCAGACAGTGCTTGTGGGGTGGAAAGAAAACTGGACACCTTTTTTCCCATTCTTTCTGTCACTATTAATCAGTTTGGATCAATTAAACCCAGTTTATATAATTGCATGTGAACAGCCATGTCTCTTTGAGCTGTAGAGTAGTTTCAGCCTCATTTAATTCCATGGTACTTAATTTTTGCTGACTACTGAGCTGGTCTCCTGAAATGTTAGAAGACAGATGAGACATTGCAGTAACCTAGTTATGTTCTCTGAGGAAAGTTTTCTTTCTAAGAACAGAGTAGAAGGATCTGCGTAGAGATCTGAGATCTCAGTAAACCTCTGTGGTGGGGAGGGGATATAATGGCTAGGGGACTAGTCAGGCTATTTCAGCCCTGAAAAAAATTCAGTGGCAAAGGCCATTGCACTGATCCAAAAAATACTGTGGATTATCAAGTTTTGCATTTTCACTTTCCATACTAAGAATCATTCTAAGTGCAGAGAAAAAATAAATCGAAAAATGGGAATGGAAAATAAAGCCCCTTTCATGAAAGACATGTAATGAGCGGAGAAAATTGCCTCTTTTCATTACAGCCTTAAGCCTGACCTCATGTTCTGTCTCACAAGCTGTATTTTTCATTATTATCCTCAGAAATATCTTATATTCCATGCATTTATTCTTTTTTTTGAAGACATTCAGACAATGATGGTGATGACTGTAATGAGGAACTCTGTTTTATGGGAGCTAACCTGTGGCCATCCACTCAAGGCTTCTAAAGAATTTAAAAGGATTTCTCTCCCAGAATTTATAGTTAATTAACATTTTTCACCCTCAGCTGATGATATTTCAGACTGAATAAATTGTAGCTATCGTTGTTCAAGGGGAGCTGTCAGATACGTGAATTCCAGATTTCTTTCCTTAAATAAATAAATATATATATATATATATATATAATATAAAATAAGTTCTATGGATAAATAAAGAAAGTAGGATTCTACCCTAGTACAGGTTACAGATGTCATAAAGAGAAAATGCCAATCTTGTATTAATCACCAGCAACAATTGTTTCACATTAAGTTTAAATCTTGGCGAGAGCATTGTATCTAATTCTCTCAGTATTTTACTGAGGTGGTAGAAGCTGAGAGGGAAGAGTGCCAAAAGTATTTATACCTCTTCCACAAAGTTAAATAGAATCAATCCTGAGAACAGCATTTGACTTCACTAAAAGCAGGGCCATCCTGAAAAATGAAACTCTTTGATGCAGCTAAAAAATTGTGACATAATGCCATATCCTGGTAAAGAGATCAAGAATGCCTAATTGTCCAGAAATACAGACTGAAATGAGCCTGAATGAGGAGAAAAACATTTAATGGTTAAAAATTTCTAAATTCCATCATTTTCCTTTAATAAACGGGGGTCAAACAGCACTACCCACAATTCTTCAGCAACATGCACCATTTTAAGAGATCAAATCTGAGTTGTTTATCAGTAGTGGTCCAGAGGCTTATTTATGAGCTGATGTTTCCAAGGATGTGGTGGGTTTTTTGTTTGTTTGTTTGTTTTCCTCTGTGTGTGTGGCCCACATTGCTGAGGATGCTGCTGTGCATTTGGCTGGGTTAAAAGAGTTCCTAAAACAAATAATTAAGATTATATATGGCATTATATTATTGGCTCATCTCATCAGCATCCATAGGTTTTCTTGAATTTTATTTCTTCATTCTTTTTCTTCGCATTCTCTCCTCCCAACAGACAGTGTCCAGGTTCTCGATGCCTCACCTTGGTTCTTTTTGTGAATCTTAGTCCTGGATCTTTTCTTTTATTTTGAAAATATTTGTTCACAATATTCCCTTGTATTGATAGTATTCACTGACTTTTGAAATGTTTCAGTTTTCCATCCATTTTTTTTGGTCAGAAAAAAGAGATTCAAAATACAATCCTTTTAGGCAATTAGATGATATCTTTGCTGAGCAATTTTTTTCTGAAAAAAAATATTCATTATTGACAATCAAAAATAAAGGAAGAAAAAAAAAATAAAGTTTAAGTTTTCTTCTCAAAAGCTGAAAGTTGCAATCATTTCAAGTGTACAAAGAATAACTCCAGAGTAACTGTGCCAATTTGTACCATTTGGGAATACGAAGAAGTAAGTCAGAGGCTAAACTTTTGTTGTTGTTGTTGTTGATCTGGTTCAGTTGGGCGTTGCTTGAGTAGGAACTCTCAAACCTCTTCTAAGATGGGCAGGTCCCTTACCCAGAGTTGAATAATTTAAGAATTTCAGGTGTTCCTAAGAAATGTGGTTTGAAGAGCTAGCGTGTTTTCAAACTTGGTTGACAACCTGTATCTTAGACAGAAGTTGATAAGACAGAGTTCCTGCTCTTCCAAGTCTCTTTTATGAGGTCTTAAAAAAGTAAAATCACCTTTCCTACTACTGTATCTGTCAGGATCAAATATTTATCACAAGACAAGATACCTTATCCATAATTTTAGGGGTGGAAAGAAGGTAGCAATATATCTCAGGAGACTGACACATCCAAAGAGCCTAGCAAGGTTAATTCTCTGCCTGTGCACTGAATGGAAGCTTTGTAATTGAAGAGGGAAGACCTTCTCTAGCAAGCGTTTTCCTTATTGACATGATCATTTATTGTTTATTCATGCTCACTATCACAGGGAAGACCTATTTTCTTCCAAAGAGGTTATTTATATTGCTTTCTAATTTTCCATTTCAATGGTTTTATGACTTGTCCTTCAGTTTTGCCGAGTTTTCTCTGCTAGAGGAATTTTCCTCCTCTCATAAGCAGAGAGGCACAACTTGAGAAAAAGTACAATGCAGATTCTTTTTTTTTCCCAATTACAGCTGGTTAAAAAAAAAAAGCCCCAAGAAGTATGATTAGGCCTTCTGTATTTCCTGCGGAAGTCCTGCTGGCCAGTCAAGTGATTTAAGTCTCAATATAAAAAAGCTAAATGAAACTGAAAGGAGTAGGAATGTAAAGCCATCTCTACAGAGGAATGGATTCAAAAGCTTTTTGTAGTTGTTTTGCAGGTACAATATAAGTCTGTGCTTGTTTGGGCTTGGCAAGAGTGAAAAACCCCATGGACTCAGGCTCAGTGACAATGTGGTGATGAATGCAACTCCCTATCAAACACTGACATAAGTTGTTTCACTCTTTCAGCCAAGTGATTCCTGTAATTTCCCATGACAGCAAAGTGATTCACATAAGAAAAATTAAAGATTATTTCATTTTATTCAGAGACCACTGTGAGCTAGGAGTCACCAAAGGAAACCTTGTGTGACTTTTGGAGCGCATAATATCTGTGTAGGTCCAAAATAATTAAAATTCTGGATGTTCAGGGAATTCATTACTGTTCTGGCTTGGTGGATTTTTTAGGATTTACGACAAGACAGGGCATTGTTCTATAGAGGGAAAGCAAAGTGCTTTTATTGAAAACACTTTGTAAAGGTGACTAAGCTGTTTCATAGTACACTGCTAGATTTCTGTAAGGGAAGTTAGGGTCATATTCCCCTGTTACAAATCGTGCTGTCTGCAGCTTGGGGCACTGGGGAAAAAAAGTCACAGCCACTACCCTCATCATCAAAGCAGCCACCTCTTTGGTCTCTCATGCTGCAAAGATCTCTCAAGCTGTTTTTTACTATTCTGGCTGAACAAACTTTGGGCTGCTTAAGGATCTAGAAACTGCAAAACATCACATGAATTTCTGCTCTCCATTGTCCTGTCACACATGACAGAGAACTGAGAAGGCCACTCTACTCCACATGAAGTTTCAATAAGAACTACATTTGTTTACTCTTTGCATGCTTTGTTAGTGGATGGGAAGCAGTCTGTGAACGATATTTTTAGCACAGAATAGTATGTGGTAGCGGCACGCAAAGCAGTAACACGGAAACAAGAGGTCTGCAGTACAGAGTTGCTCCCCAAGCAGAGAGCGAACCTGTTTATTTCTTTCATTTTTATACATTTGTGGGTCTGGTTGTAGATTGGCTTCTGGGGTTACTACTCCTTCACCCCACTGGCCAGACCAGCTGTCAACCAACATTATTTTCAGGCTAGAAATATGAAAACAAAGGACAGGGAACAAAAACAAAAGGTATGTTTATGTTCCCATGTGTGGGAAAAGTGAAACCCTGCTCCTAATATTGTGCAGAAACTAAAGAAACTTACTCCATCTTATGAACAAGTCAAAGGCTTTAAAAAAACTCAGAAAAACCAGGGTGACAATAGTATGTTTTGGAAGGAAACTTGGAAATCAGGAGGTCTTTAGAACCACCTCCTGCTTAAAATGGAGTCAGCTGTGAGGTTGCATTGGCTTAATCAGGGCTTTATCTAGAGAGGTCTTGAAAAATTCCACAGATGGACACAGCTTCAATGCTTGACTGTCCTCGTGAAAAAGTCTTCTCTTGTATCCGCCTTGAACCACTCCGGATTTATTTATGACAATCTTTTTGGTTTTGTTGTCTCATCCTACTACTTAATAAAGACCCTGGTGTTGTCTTCTCAGTTTCTTTCTTTTATGTATTAGAAGGCTAGGTCCCTCTAAGTTTTCCTTCTCCATGCTTATCATGGGTATCCCAAAATATTGACGAGCACTCTCCTTTAAATTGTCTCAAACCAGGACAATACTGAAGACACGTGTGGGCAATTTTCCTTTAGTCATTGGTGCCACAGTCACATAACGCCAAGGTTTTGGTTACTGTTACATTATTGTGTCAGTTTATTTCATAATTAGATATGTATTGCAAATAATTCCCTCTGCCACGTGAGGTTGCACTACCAGAGAGAGACAGAAGTCCAGTAGGCACTCATCCATCTAGCTCAGTTCCCATGTTTAGTCAGATGGAAGTTCTCTGTGATTCAGTCTTATCTTTTTAATATGCAAACTTTGTTGACTGAAGCCTTGAAGGCAATGTTTCTCTGCCTCAGCAACACGCTGTAAGTCCCACTGTTTCTTTGAAAAAGTGGTGGGAGACAACACAGAATTCCCCATTCGCTCATGGGACGCAACATCTGCAAAGGTCTGTGGGCACTTTTACTTGCAGGACTATATATTTGAAGATTTTGTTATCATTATTTCAGGAATAAGGTCTTGACTCTCCACTCAAAATATCTGTGTATGAGTTAGGAGATGTGCTTTTAATTCCCTATTCCACTATCAATTTCTTTTTAGACTGTATAGGTATAAATAACTAGGCTTTTGTCTAAACTTTCCTCACAGACAAAGAAAGCAAGCAGGCATTTCCAGGGAATGATCAATTCCAGGGAATGGTCAGTTCCTAAACCAGGCACTGAGAACAGTTCAGCCCTGTAAGACCCTCTTTTTGTCTAATGTCTCTTACAGAAAAACCTCATTTCCTTGCTTAGGTGCACACACCTACATTTCAAACTTCTCAAGTTAGATGAGATGGATTTTACTGAGTTTTTATGAGCTTCAGTTCTTGGCTTTAAACTTGTCACTGTATCTCAGGAGGGATTAATTGAAAGGATGAGTCTTAGGGACTTTGAGGAATGCAGGGCCACACAGAACTAGGGACTGTGGTTTAGTTACATACATGCGTCTATTAAGATATAGATAAAATAGCTGTGTGGGGTGAAAGCGGTACAAAGACTGTGATGGAAGATCTGTAGTTCACATCCTTTCAGAAAAAGGCACAACATAACTCCCAGCTTCTTCCTCCAGATACGAGCAGGGAAAAGGTGACACTGCCTATCCATGCAGGTGAATCTGCCTCTCATCAGCAGCACTGTGCTAAAAAGGAGGAACCAAATTAATAAAACTCAGAAATTCAGCTCAGCTTCTTCAGTTGCAAATCATGCTTTAAATTTTTATGTGGAATGGTGTGATGGGTATAATGTACGATTTCATTTCAGGTAATTACATTCTCTCTGCTTAAAATTATCACTGTAGTTTCCACTGGGAAAAAAAAAAGTTATTCTTCATTTCTCCCTCCTGCACCCCGCTGGGTAGGTACTGTGGCTGCCAGAGAGCGCCTGCTGTGTGCCACCCCCATGCCCTCCACAAACATAAGTATACAAATTGTGGTGGTGTTAGAATGAGCCCTGCATATGCAGACTTCTGTCCTGCCTGTGACCGAAATTGTTTGGAATTGCCTGGGTGTAGCTGAGAGCAATATCTGACCTGCAGTTTTCAAACCACAGGGGATGAAGGAGGCTGAGGGGAATCAGTGCGATAGTCAAACTTTGCATCAAGCATTTTAATCAAGCATCCAGAATCATAGAATTCTTCTCCATTCCCCAGTAAAGCAGATTTTGACGGACTGTGAGACCAGATAATCTAGGGCCGGGTGGGGTGAAGAAACTTGATGGCTACCAGGCAGTGTGAACAGTCATGTGAACGCTTGCGATCTAGTCTGGGCTTCTCAGGAAGATAACAGCCACCCACATGGATTACATAGTTCTACCAAAGGTGATTAAATTGGTCTGTTTTACTGGGCAAACCACCTGGGAGAGCTCATGCAGTCATTGCCTGTTGAAGGAGGTAGTAGCCAGAAACAGACAGGGGATAGCTTGTCTTAAAGCTCGAAACCAAACTGGCAACACTTTTTAGCTGGGCACTGAGACAATAGGAAGGCATGGCTAAAAGCCAAGTGGATGCTAGCTTTTCCCTCCTCTGCCAAATCCACACACAGAGCAAGCCTTATTCTATGGCCCTCAAGGCAAGTTCCACATTTCTTTTGGGTTTAAAATTCCCACACATGGGGGGTCACACATGGCGTTTTGGGGTTTTTTTGATTGGTTTGATTTTTTTTTCTCTTTTTTTCTGGGGGGGGAGAGGGGGTGGTGCAGGAGAGGGGACACTATTTGGTTTGAAGTTTTTGGTTTTGGTTTGGTTTGGTTTTTGAGCTGCTATATTTATATTCCCAGGCAGCTGCCACACTGTGATGTGTGTTAGCTGTCCTGAAGCCGGCTTCCTCTTGGGCACGAAATGAGGCAAGACCCAGGTGTTCACCCTGAAGACTATTGCTTTATTCTTCTACATTCCTACAATTGATCAGTTTCCTTTTTTTTTTTTTTTTTTTTCCCTCATTCTTTTGTTTCTTTCTTTCTCTCTTTCTTTCTCTCTTTTTCTCTTTCTTTCTCTCTTCCTCTCTCTCTTTCTCTCTCTTTCTTCTCTCTCTTTCTCTCCCTCTCCTTTTTTTTTTTTTTTTTTTTTTTTTTTTTTTTTTTTTTAAATTCCCTTGCAAATGTTTCCTTCTCAAGATATATTTACATTTTATTCATGACTCTGTCAGGATTAATTTCAGTGCTTCACGCTGCCTGTGACTCCTCATGTATAATGAATGAAGCAGCAGCTGGTGCAGCTGACAGCCTGGGCACTCCAAGGGCATATACACACCAGCATCATTGGCAACTTCCTACCGGGAAGGATTTTAATACCCCTGCTGTCTGAAATGCACTTCTGGCCAGGGCATGCTTTAGGAAAAAAAAATTGTGGCAGTTCTAAGCAGAAGGTACTTTTCAAATTACTTTCTTGCTGTTTATCTGTGTGCATGGATAACAGCAAAGGATTTGGCTCCACCACAGTCTTAAGGCTGCAAGATGCAGTGTCTGGACTTGATTACCTTAGTGAAATCCTGTGGAATTACTTAGCTATCTCATTACTGTAAGAAACTAATCCTGGATCTAGAGTGGCATGCAGACACAGCCTCTGTTTCCCCTTTTTGATCACACAGAATAACTTCTTTATGCCATAACTTTCCATAGCCCAAGGATGCTTTCACACTGAGTATGCTCTCAGGGAATCAAAACCTGATCCCTGATTCTACTGCTGGGTTCTTGAGTAGCCTTAGCATGTAGCTAAGTAGCCTCTTGATGTTTCAAGCTCTTCATCTCATTCAAAATGGAGGTTAATATTTCTGTTTTCTTCCCAGTATTTTGCCTATTTAGATTAGAAACATCTGTAGAGGACTGTATTAAATGTTTGGATGGACCCTAACAGTCACATCTTGATCTTCCTGGAACTTTTTAAGTTAAGCCATAATAAGAGCATTTAAACAATGTTTTCTGGATTCCTAATTGAATTGGTACCTCAGCCATGTACAGCAGTCAAGGAAAAAAAAAAAAAAAAAAACCTGTAGAAGTTATCCCAACAATTAGTGTTTTGTCTCTTTTTTAAATGATGGAAAAATCAAATTTGAGGTAATTTGTAAAAAGGCATTTCAGATTAATCTTTAAAGATATCAAAAGACCAAACTTTCTAGATGATCAAGTTTGCTTGTGTTTCAATATTTATAGTTATTATGACTGCTTTAATTTTAACTCTGTAAATACTTTTAACATTTCGGCTTTTTTGCAATGTTTGGGTTGTAAAGCAACATAAAACATACCAGATTGTCATCTCAGAATTGAACTCTATTTTCAAACCATGTCAGGCAAAACCTCAGATGGCAGAACTCTCATCCATCTTCACATTTTCTTGTGAATACAGCTCACACGATAGGGATGCAGAATCCCTTCTAGCATCATGATAAACTACAATTTGTCTTATGGTTCATAGAAGTCATACTTCTTAGGAAAAAAATCAGTGTTGAATCTTATAAGATGGTATCATCAAGATGTCTTCCAAAATACTGTGTAAATATTACAGTCTTAGTTAATAATTAAATATCTAATTCCAGAGAAGTTGGATAGATTAGCTAGGTGAAAAATTATTCATCTGAGGACTAGGGTTTTGTGGTCTGACTCTTGTTGACTGATTTTCACACTGGCAATTTGACAAATGAAAGAGTTTGCTAATTTTTCACAGGTGGGGAAAATGAGACCTATGATTTGCAGATGATTTGTTGTGGATTCGGTCACCGGAAGAACCAGGATCATCACTCAGAGGGATACTTAGCCTGCAGCCCTGCATTCAGTCCAACACACGTGGCTGGCATCCGCAACCTGAAAGAAATAGTGAGGTACCACATAGCACAGAGAACAGAGAACACATCTTCAGGATGGATTTTGCAGAGAAAATGGTTCTGGTCCTTCATTCTGCCCACTACTGCAGGAGAATATAAGGCTACTATTCCTTAGAATAGTATTATTAGTGTATTAGGAATATTATATATTCCTTAGTGTTTGAATGAGGCATGTTTTCTAGCTCGTTTGTACAGTACTTTGTTAAATCTGTTACATCTGATAACTGTAACTTCCACTGTTTCTCCCTTTTCGCAGTTCTTCTGTAGGTGCATTTGCTTCTTTCTTTTTCTTTCTACTAGCTGAAGACAATGAAAGATTAATTTTGCCTTTTGCAAACCAGACATCTCCTCAGTCAAGAGGTTTAGATTCATTCAGATAAGCTGTCACTTATGTAATTCTTCTTAACTCATCTGTTGTATCCTTTCAGTTTTGTAACCAAAAGAGATCTAAGAATTTATTAAGCGAAAGAGTTCAGGTGCTGGCAGCTCAGAAGACTCTATTTTCTTCCTTACAAATTCTAATTTTTTGATCCAGAATGGTTGTGAACAGGATAATAATCCGACCTGATCCTCCATGCACCGAGTGGTTCATCCATGTGATCATCAACTTTTGTGACCCTTAACAACCTGGCTGTGGTCCAGGCTGTACTGTCAGTATGTTTAACATACAAATTCTGAAATATCCCCCATTCATCTGGGTACTGTACTCTTTATTGGCTGTCATAATGGTATGTGTTGTTGCTATGCATGGTTAAACGCCAAGGGACTGCTCTGCATTTCTGTGGATCTTGCTGTTTTCTGTGCTGCATTTCCTGGTATAGAAACATTTAGCTTCATAATTCCCAAACTTGTGAAAGCCAAGCCATTATTTCCTCTTAGGGAAATAAAGCCAGTTACACATATCCTGACTCCCACAAGACACAGAAAAAGACTTATTTGTGCATAATCCGCTTCTTGGACCTCCACATCCCCCAGTGCAAGATATCTTTGTTCTTCTTGTTTCTGGTATCTGCCAATGACATTCTGTTACAGAAAGCTGTGAGACCCCAGCACAGGGGTAAAAATAGCCCTAGAAGCTGAGAGGGCATGAATGTAATGCAATTCTTCTAACTTTCAAATTCTAACATGGCAATGTCATGGTGATGACTGCCTCTGAGGACCTTCTCTGTATCGAATGTCTTCCTTATCCTACAATAATTTATTTAGGTGTATTTGTATCTTAAAGCCACAGATTATTCGGCTGTTTGATCCCACTAGCAAGGAAATAAAATTATTCATTTTTCTGTCATAAAAAATAATCTAAAATCTTGGGAATATTCATTCTAATATTTAGACAAAACAATTTGTCAAGAGTGCGGTGGATATCTAGACTGTCCTTCCAGCTCCTACCTGAGCTTAGGGAGAGACATGGCTCAAGCCTCGGGGTTATCTATGTCATTAAATATTTCTTTGATCACGGAGAAGACAAGAAGGCATGCCCGCTCATTTAATTTCTGATTCTGCTCCCATTTACTCAGTTTGTTGTAGTGTTCAATACACGGCAGCTTATTTTTTCTACCTTTGAAACAGCAACTGCAGAAACTTTTTCACCAGTGGCAAGAGAGTAGTTGTCACAAAGCTTAGCTAGAGGGGCTCAGCAAGCCTCTCATGCTGCTGGCAGGGAACAAACCAGGCTTGACTTTTGTAGTCTCATAGGTTAAAAAGTTCTTTATTGTGCTCAAGTTAGCAGTATGGACATGCAGGTTTTTTTCCAATCCGAAATCTTGGTGGCAAATCACTTGAACTGCCCCCTGACACGTGGATCTGTGATATTTTCTTAGTCCAAGTCACCAGAGAATTCACAGAAAAATACTTTGTTTTTCAACTAAATGGCATAGTTTCATGCAGAGAAGAGTCAGAACTGAGAAAGACAAAGCTCTTCTAGTCCAAAGGCTGGTTAGGAGAAGAACCAGCCAATAGGCATTCTTCTGTAAAGTTTACCCGAACTGTGCCCCAGACTCTACCAAAAAGCCAAGGTGATATTTGCCTTTTTCGGGAAAGAATGATATCTTAATTTCAAGGATTTGTGCAATAATTTGTACATGTGAAAAATGCTTAAGGGCCATTGAGCCACCCAGACAGTTCCAAGTTAGAAATTAGTTTCCAGGGACACTTTGGGAACTACTTGTCTTCCCATCTGAGTGAGTTTGTGATTCTCCTGCTTCACATTAGGAGGAAATGACATGTTAACTGACAGAAGAGCATATCTTTTAGTGCTACTTCTAAGTCTAAAAAAACAGTCCCCCAGGAAACAATCTAATTCCAGCTGGAAACTTGAATGCATATGTATGGCTGTATATGTATATTTATTTTAAAAATAACCTTTGTTTTGCTATCAAGCACTAATCCAAAACATTATGGATGGAGCAAATTTGGTTCAGCAATGCTGAGATTACTATAGTTCAGGATTTTAAAGGGTGCTAGAAACATCCCTGGGCAGCCAGATCTAACTGTTCATACTGTTACATTGCTGGAAAGGGACCTGCAGAGGATTTGGCTTGTACACTCACCCAAATGATGATCACTCAGGCTTTAGCAGGGGCCACGAGATTCTCTCAGTAGGCAGTCAAGATGAATCTACCCTGTTGAAATGATGAGGGAATACAGCAGTAAAACTGTACACCAGTCTGTAGCTGCTCTCTTCAGTGCTAAAGGGAGTACTGGCATAATTAATTTACGAGCATGGGAAGAAAAATCTCTACACATATAGCTGCTGGAGTTTTTTCCTTTCTGTTTGTTGGTGGGTTTGGGTTTGTGGTGGTGTTGGTTTGTTGTTGTTGTTGTTGTTGTTGTTGCTGTTTTCCCTCTAGAGTAGATGAGATTATTGCTACATACAGGTTTTATTTTCTCTTACATATGAGATTCTAAATTCAGAATAATAAGACAGAAGTAAGTGCAAGTAATCCTGATGGCCCAGTGGCAAAAGACATAGGAGACATAGGAGGAATTTTGTTTCACTTTTCTTACACTAGAATCTAAATCCATAATCACTTTTCCTATGAAACATCTCAACATTGGGCCAATACCCTCAAATCACCCATCTTCTGCAGAGTGCTTTTTATCTGGATCTTTAGATTCAATAGCAAGTTTATTGAGTGAAAGGAGACTGCAGGCAGTATTTCTGCAGTCAGTATTTAGAGTGCACTTGATTGCATTAGTACTTGTATATGGTGTGTTACATAAGCCGAAAATGATTAAGACACATTTGTTGAACTGTAACAACTGTTGTTCTTGCCAATAATATCAGCCACCATTATGCATACGAAATGCAATCAGCCTGTGCTGTGCTTCAGTGTGTCAGCTGATGGCTTCTGCTGCTGAAGGTGTGCAAGGGAGGGTCAGGAAGCAATTCCCTTTCCATAGGTATTGCCATAATTCAATGGTTGAAGAAAGGCGGACATGATGGATGGCTGGTCTTACAGAGATTGGCACACTTTGTTCAGATCCTGTTAAGTTTTCCTTGGTGCTTTGTCTGTGTGACGATCACCTACTAAGAACTTCCTTCTCTCTTGGTGCTTGCTGTGTCCTAAAGCATCTTTCAGAATACCAGGGTTGCCTCTGACAGGCAGCCAGACCTTGTTTGTAGTTGGCTGCAAAAGTCAGTGAATTAATAACAAAGGGTAACTGTTCATGGGGCAGAATTACGGAAGAAACTGGAGCAAGATGAATGTCAATATAGCCTTCAGTAAGCAGTTTCTCTTCCTGAGCTGTCAAAAAAGTAATTGTGTCTCTGATTAACCATTTTTTCCTTACTGGGAACATCCTAAGTGTATTCCCTCTCTTCCTATAAGGATAATGCTTATGATAATGTTGTGCAAGTCCACACGCCCACCCTACCACCCACCTTCTCCTCCAGGATTTGTCCAAGCCAGCCACCAAGGCAGGTCAGTCAGCATTTTTATTTCTCTCTGGCTCATAAAAATAGATGCAGTCCTACTTTAACCTACACCAGCACCAAGAGAGCTTCTGCAGCGTAACTCCAACATTACACCAGAAAAAGAGTGAGCAGATTCAGGCCAAGCAACGGTCTGTAAGTGATTAGAAGCAAATGGGATTTGGCAAATACCGAGTTGGCAGGAGGCATTAGAGAGCAGCTCTTCATCAGTAGGTTCCCCATGGCGCTCTGAAGGGTCATTGTGTGTACTGGCGGAATTCTCATGTTTTCTTACTTCCTCCCTCCCAGAGGCATTTTGGGGAGGAAGATTATTCTATGCCATATAATCAGTTTTCCCCTCCCTCTCCCCACAGTGCACCCTTCCTTCACAGGTTTGTTTATCATGCCGAGCCATGATGCAGGGTTTTCTGTGCTGTTTCTCCTCTGCCCCCCTTTCTCCATTACATAAATTTTTGTTGCAGAAGCAGAGCCTCGAGAGATTTTTGATCAGTGAAATATTCGGGGTTTCATGAATTGCTTCTGCATTTAATATTATGCTAGGCAAGGAACTAAGCGAATGCTAATAGAGTGCTGGAGGAGGAGGCCCTGCTTCAGGTTTATCCTCACAGATATCTCAGGCACTGACAGGAGGAGTCTATAATTCATTACTTTGATAAAAGCATCTTCCTTTACTGAAAGAAAGAAGTAGATGCTCAGGAAGCTATGGAGACGGTGGTGATTTAGTCTTTTTGGCCATTTTCTTCAAACTGTGACTGATCTAAGCAAATATTTCTGGCTGTCTAAGCAAATGCATTTGTCATATTGGGGGTGTATGGTGCATCTGGAGACTATCAGATCCGACACATAACCAAGGATTTGAACTATGCCTAAATTGCTATATTCCATGCATCTCAGGAGTTAGAAATATTTAGAGAGATAAGTTCAGTCAAAAAAAATATTAGCAGTGTTTTGGTGAAATTTGGGTCGTTTGTTTCTGAGCGTCGTTAAATTATTGATGGTTGGGGCTGTTTTTTAACGTTACCAGAAATAAAGTTTTCCGTGAAGAGTGAGATAAGGGTCAGTAGAAGGAATTATGTCTATAGGGAAAAAAAACCAGAAAAACAAACATCGTTCAGGCTGCAGAATGGGTACTCTTCAGGCTACTGTAGAAAAGAGCGATGAGACAGCATGAAATGAAGTTTAATTTCAAAAAGCTGAAACAGCTTCAAGAAGACAATGGGATTTTTCTGCAATGGGGAATATAGTTCCTCAAGACAGAAAGACAGGTCACAGTAGAGCCTTGTGTATTTCAGTCTGACAGTATGACACACAGGTGTGGCATAGCCCCCACGACAGTCAAAGGATTTCCATGGCTAGGAGGCAGCTCTCCATATTCCTTCTCAACTCCCTGAAGCCTGGCTTTGCTGGCTAAGGCTGTATTGGGGCATAATCTTGCAGGTGGAGTTGTCCATACCACATATGACTGCCAAATACATTTGTTTACAGTTCCTCTGTGCTGGAATTGGGTAATGTCCATGGGTGTAGGTGTGAACATGCACTCATCTCTGCCAAGAAAATTCCAGGGATTGTCAATCAATCTTTGAGGAGTTTAACTTGTTCATACTTCAAAATTTCTGGTGAATTATCAGTCTGGTTCTGCATGCTTCAGCTGCAGATGACAAACACATTGAACAAATTCCTAATGAACTGATTACTTAGCTTAGCATTTAAACTGCCACATTTAACATTCCTTCAACCCTCATAAACATATTGAACTACTAAAGGGATTATGGCTGCCAGGTTTGCCGTATCATTACTATAAATTAATCTAAGAATTTAATCAAAGATACCACCAGAAGCAAAATAACAGAATGAGGTGTTGAGATGATAAGCATTTAACAAAGAGCAAAAAAGAATTTTTTGTGCTTATAGTTCATTTTCAAGGAGGTTTGTTGTAAGCAAGTGTAAAGGACACAGGCAGATGCAGTATTTCCACTACGTACATATGCAAAATTATATACTGTGCTTGGAAATTTTTAGCACAGGTTCTGATGGCTTTTTTCAAGTTTTTAAACACCTCATTTCAAGGTCAGGAATGAGGGGGAATGAGGGCTCTTTGAAATCGACAGTAAAAATTACACAGGCCCTGGGTATTTCAAGCCTTAGTGTTGATTTTACATCAATAGGACAAAAAAGATTTGTTAATTTCCATCCATTGAAATCTTCTCCACAAACCAAACTTTATCTAGGGCTATAGAGGCAAAACCTTCCATGAGTGGCTGTGTTTTCACAGGAACTGAGCGTCCATGGTTGCCCCTCTTCACATTCTGAACATCAGGTCTGTGATCAGAGCTGAAAAGCTATCACAAGTGTGTTTCCTGGTCTCGCAAATGTCAGGACTACACCTTCACCAACTATTCACATAGCCCAATAAAAGTTTATTTAGGGCACACTTTTCTCTCCCTTCTGGAGCTCTGCTCTCTTCTACTTTACATGATGCATCACTAGATTTTACCAAAGGGAGGAGTAGGAGGTGAAAAGTATGGAAAAGGACCTAACCTTCAGTTCCCACTAGGTACCAAGACTATTTGCCCCAGAGCCAAGCCACATTGCCATCTTCCATTATTCTCCTTTTACCCCTGAAGATGTGTTATGGCAATGAAAATTAATTGTTACAGGCATTTCTTAACTCCTGGGACAATTTGGTCTCAGTTTTTCCCCTTTTAGTTCACATAAATTTATTGTTTCAGGGCACAGATTCATTGTTCTTAGTCGTAGACAGAAGATGTCAGCATTTCTAGAAACTGATTCACCAAATGTAATGCTGAATGACCAGAAAATGTTAAAACAACTGTGAGCACTCACACAAATCTTTGTTAGGAAAGTTGCTGAGCAGCACCTAAGAACTTACTGATGCAGACCTGTAATTCACCATCTTGGACTCAGGTGTCTGGAACGTTATTTAACTCTCACTAAGCAACCACGTGTAGTCTTTTTGAAACTTACGCTTTTTCACCGAAGGTTCTTGGGAGAGATAAGTCACCCCTAATGCAGTTGTCTACTGAATTAGAAGCTTTTCTGTAAGTTTCATCATCTTTCATCAAATCCCACTGATAAAGTTGTTTTCCTGTTAGCACCTGGTACAATGAAGTGACTGTTTTTTCACATATCGTAGCTCCTTTATTGCCTTTGCCATCCAACCTCCCTTTGTAATATCCTTGTGTCCACTGATGTGTTTATCTCTGTGAGCAAAGGGTAGGATGCCCTGTGGACAATTAAATTCCGCAAAACATCCGCATAGTCCACAAGAGCTAGTGAACTGCATCTTAGCCTAGAGAACAAAGTTTCTTTGTGAGCAGTTTTATTTGTGAAAGAGTTAATGTGAATTAGATATCAATTTCTCCATTGTTTGAGTCCATTGGGGTTGATCTGAATCTTAATGACCATTGGAGAGTTAACAGATGCCTCACTGATGTGTATTGTACCTGTTACTTTCAGTTGCTAATGTATGAATTGGAGAAAATAAATGGAAATGAATCAAAGTAGAAATATGGGTCTGCAAAAGAAGTTGTGTTGCTTGGTAACATGGACCCTGTGCCTGCCAGGGATTGATCAGGAACCCTGTGCTTTGTGTGCCATTTGAGTCAGAAGATAACTATTATCAGGGGGTTGCATGAAGTTTATCAGGCAGTTGCATGAGCTGGCTAAATGACTAGTTACAGATGTTACTGGCTCCTGCTGGCTCCTCTCTTGAGCCATTCCCTCCGGAAAGCTCCTTTCTGCAGAGTATGATTATTTCTTATTTCTTCTGTGTCATACACACCATTAATCTTCCTTCCTTTCCTAGTTATTGCTGTCACCTCTGTTTGTAGCCGGAAGGGACCTAGAACTGACAAACAAGAAAACTCCTGTCCTGTAATCTGCTGACAGTACAGCATATCTGTTTCTCACACAGCAGCTTCAGGGACTGGGCTTCCTCATAGACATCAAATGAGGGAGATTAAGAATAGGAAATTCCCTCCTAACTCATAAGATAGGAAGTGTTGGAAGAAACAAAAATTTATACACATAGAAGTAGATACTGTCAATAGTGGAAGTAGTTTCTCTTGTGTTGAGTTGATGAGTGCATTTTCACCCATGTCTCATGGATTCAGATATTTATTTGAAGCTTCCAAAGGGATGTAAAATAGGGGTCTGGAAGCTGTGGGAGCCTGAGATGGGTGGCACTAGGTAGAAACTTTCATTGAACCTCTAACTGTGCTTTTATTATCTCCAAATACTCCCAATTATACATTATCAATGTATAATAAACGAAAAGCAGTAATCATCTGGGAGATGGGAATAGTAATATTATGTTGTATGTCATAAAAAATTGTTTTTAGGTCATGAGAGATCAAGATAAGGTGCTCTAAGGCTGGACAGGAAATACAGCTGTTGAAGGGAGCAGAAAATTAGACACCTCTTGTTTGATACAACTCAGAGAGGTGTACAGGGGTCAACAGTCACAGCAAGACACATCAAAGGGAAGCTGTCAATGTGATCTGGAGCAGAAAGCAGCATTTATGTGTTTTATAGACTGAAGGGGATTTTTTTCTGCACTTGACGTACATTACTTCACTGTCCCATGCCCTTAATATGAGTGTGCTGATCCAACTTCTTTTGAAATGTGTGTCATCTTCCAGGGGTTTATGAGCATCTGTGGTTACTGAGAATAGCTGCTACTAATTTAGGCAAGGCACTCCAAGAAGTTCCCTGGATTTCAGTAGAGAAGGTACAGGAACTAAATCAACACATTTGTAGCTGTTCTGTTGATTTATGCTTCCTCAAAGAAAGATGCAATTTAAGCTTGCTGGCTGCTTCCTTTACATGAAAAAAAAAAAAAAAAAAAAAAAAGAGGCAACTTTGCAGCAGCAGTAACCTTGTGATTAATTTTAGAAAACATATCTGTAGTTATTTTTTAAGTGTTTTTCATCTCCCTTTATTTTTCTCCATTTCTCTGTGTGCATCATCTCTCACCCGAGAGCACCACACATGACTGCTCGGTGATACCCTACTGATGTACAAGGGAGTGTCACTCTCGTCTATGCAAAATGTACTTCTCCATGTGCTTAGTCTAAAAATATTCTGTGCTGTGTATATTTCCTATGCTTCATACACCTGCTTCTTGTCAAAAGCCAGCAAAAGGTAGAAATATGCTTGCTCTCTGCAGAAGTGGATATTTTGCTCGTATGAATGCTAATCAAATTATTACATTCAGGCCAAGTTTCTCTTCAATGCTTCAGCACAGTGCTATGACCCAGCTACAGGGGGTTGCTTATCAACAGGTTTTGGATGAAAATCAGGTAACTGAAAACCGCTTTTGACTAAAGATTATTAGGCATATATTGCTAATTATGACCAATGGGATTGTATGCTTAGAAATCCTTTCCATACTAAAGCATGCTACATCACATTGTTTTGGCACTTTGGTGCAGACAGGCAAACTGAGACCTGCAAAACCTCCACAAGATCCTGAAAAACAAAGTTTTTCTTTTAATCTAGGCAAGTACTTAGTTAGTATCTAAGTACTTGTCTAGATTAAAAGAAAAACTTTGTAACTATTGTACATAAAATGACATATCAAGAACACTAGGATGGCAGCTCTGTATGGAGAAATGCCCTACAAGGAAGGTTACACTAACTCAGGGCTGGGCTGGGCTGGGAGTAGTGCCACTGAGCTAGCACAGTGTTGTATTTGGCCAAATACTCTTATTAGTCCAGGCACATTAGCCTATGCAAAAAATGTTAGCCTTGTTTTCAAGCCTGACCTTGACATTCTGCTTGGTTTCTAATGGCATTGCAGTGTCACAGTCCCAAACACAGCTGAAGGGCTCAAAACCCCCTGTAGGCACACCAGACACACTTAAAAAAAAAAAACAACCCAAAACCAAAACAGTTATTGAAATTTCACCGTATAAAAACTCTAAAGATTAAAAAAAAAAAAAAAAACAAAAACCCACAAAAAAAAACCCCAACCAAAACAGTTATTGAAATTTCACCATATAAAAACTCTAAAGATTAAAAAAAAAAAAAAAAAAAAAAAAAAAAAAAAAAAAAAAAAAAAAAAAAAAAAGGCAAATTAAATGTGTATGCTTCTTCCGGGGCAGAGACCAGGCCATTTTTAAGAGTTCTCTGCAGAAATATTTTACTTTCAGGCTTGTCAACAGGACACAGAACACTCTATCTGTAGATCACCATTTCAAATTTTGTTTCATCGGAAGTCAGTGGTATCACGCCAGTCTGTGTCTGATGAATTGATGTAATCATACATGTCAAATCAATTGCTGTCCACACTGCCATTGACACCAGAAAGAATCTATGGTGGCAGAGGCAGAGAAGACAGAAAGTAAAATGGAGAGAGATACTGAATTATTCTGCTGTAGTTGTCAAAGAGTTATTTGCTTTAAAAATGCTACATTGGCCAGTCAAAATAGTCACATTCCCAAACAAGACATGGGAAAAGGCTTGTGATATTTTACTGAATCTCTGAAGAACAGAGTCTGATCTTAGCCTCTGAAGGGTAGACTGTGGCACTCCTTGCCATTGGTCCATCAAATAAAAACCGCATCTTTTGTCTCAGGAAGTTCTTAATTTGCAAAATTTTCAGTGTTCTGAGAATATTCTAGAGAGATGTTGATAAATGTCTACTACGTTCCTCCATAAATATTTTGGCCACTATCAGAGACAGAAAATGGATGAGGTGGGTCTTTCATCCTCTCTTCTAAGCCAGTATACAATGTCTAACTTTCATATGTCCATTAGCTCCTAAGATACTCAATTTGCCATTTGACACAGCACTGTTAAGATAAAATTGTAGGCGATCCAGAACAGTCCGTTATTAAAGTGATCTCTTATCCTTATTGTTTTTTGAGTTATGTAAACTATGTTAATGGTGATTTGAAAAAGTTTATTATCCATGTTTTTATCTCTAGGGAAAAACAGTAGTTAAAAGCATTAGGTAGAAGGTTGTGGAGCTAGGTATTAGTCTCAGATATGTTACTGGTTTCTAATACAGCCTCAAGCAATATACTTCTCTGAGCCTTTTCATCTGTAAAATGATGGTGATAGAGCTCTGTGAAAACATTTGACCATATTAAAATGGAAAACAATGTTTGATAGCTTAGTGCTTGTTATAATCACCATGCAGAATGCAGAAAAATCAAAGTATCCTGAAATGTCTTCTGTCCTCACTTATATAATTTATTCCATGAACTCCAGAATATTTCTATCTGAAGATGTGTATCAGGTGGAATCAAATTAGAAAAGAAGAATCTTCCATATCTCTCTGGGGATCTGGATCAAACTGGTACAGAAGCCCCAGGAAAGCATAGCCAGGCTTGTTGACCCTGTTCCCATGGGGCACTATCATGATTCAACCAGTGTCACCCTGGGGTCTGTAAGTCAATTTAGCCAACCGCAGAATCACACATAATCACAGAATTGTTAGGGTTGGAAGGGACTTCTGGAGATCATCTGGTCCAGCTTCTAAGGCAGGGTCACCTGGAGCATGTTACACAGGAAACGTAACTTGCTCCGGATATATTCTATCCTTTTGTCCAGATCATTGATAAACAAGCAGAATAGGTTTGCATCCAGTATTGATCCCTGCGGAAAGCCACTGACTAAAGGCCTCCAACTGGATTCTACTCTGCTGATCCTGACCCTCCAAGATCTGCCATTCAGGCAGTTCTTGATCCACCTCACTGTCCATTCATCTAACTCACATTTCCTGAGCTTATCTAAGAGGATGCTATAGGACAGTGCCAAAAGCCTTGCTGAAGTCAAGGTAGACAACATCCACTGCTCTCCCCTCATCAACCCATCCTGCCATACCATCACGAGGGATATCAGATCGGTCAAGCATGATTACCCCTTGGTGAATTTGTGCTGACAACGCCTGATGACCTTTTCTACTGCAGGTTTGGTGATGATCTCCAAAATGTTCCATCACATTGCCAGGGACGGAGGTGAGGCTGATTGGCCAGTAGATTTTCTGGATCCTCTTTCTTGCCCCTTTTGAACATCCAGTTAACAACAGCCTTCCTCCAGTCTGACATCTCTCCCTTTCTCCATGATTTTTCAAAGATGTTGGAGACTGGCACAGCACCAAGATCTATCAACTCTCTCAGCACCCATGGGTGCATCCCATGAAGGCCCATGGGTTTTGGCTTTGTGACCACCCACAGATTTCTACTTCTTGCTTATTTTCCATGCTGTGTGTGTTTGTGTACGAGGATTTCAGAGCAGTGATCAAGCATCCAGGTTCCCTAGAAAGGATGTGAGAGGGTTCACCATAGCCATAAACACCCTTGATATAGTTAGCCCTTTGATCCTCATCTTGAGAGAAAGCCAGGGAATATCTGTCACCGCCCTGAACGTTGCCACTTCAGACCCCACCCCCCAAGTTCAAACCAAACCAGGCAGCCAAAAGGGGAAAGCTGATCTTCGACTCAGTATCTCCCTGGCAGCCCGACTTCCTCTGCCCATATAGTCAGCACTGCTGCTCCAAGTCCCCAGAGCTTTCTTTCTTCTCACTCACTTCAGGGACTGAGTTATCTCTTGTATTTTCTGTAAGCAACAGGCATCTCTGCTTCAGTCTTTTCATAGCATTAGCTTCATAGCAGTCATAGCAATAGCTTCTCTTTGTAGAGAGATGTGCCTTTTGGGCCAATGAAGCTGTTTAATGAGAAGATAATCTTCTTCCTTCGTAAGGAAAAATTACTCAGCATTATAGTTTATCCACAGAGCAAACAGATTGTCAAATAAAATAGCATATTATGCCCTAAATAATTAAATAAACATGGAGATATTTGTCATTCTGCTATTCAACAGACTGGTGTTGACTGAGAAAGCAGATATCTTAATCCAAATTATGTTGGCTTTTCTTTCAAAATGAAGTTACAGAAGAAAAGCAATTGTCAAAATGACAGAGTAGCATTCCATATTTTTTCCTTCTGTGACTTCCTGAGCAAATTTGTTCCATTTAGAAGCTACACAGTGATTTTTCTAAATGCCAGTGCTGCAGCCTTAGACTTGGAAAATTGCACCAAGGTCCCTCTGTTTCTCTTGTGCTGCTACCAGGGAGGGTAGCACGATCACTGTTTAGCTGACAGGTTTGTTGATAAACAAAACAGAATAGGAATTTTCTCACTTCTCACAACAATAGTGGCTCAGATAGATGAGCACAATGGTGGTGGAGTATTTTTGCTGTTGTTGGTTTGTTTGGGTTTTTTTGTTTTGTTTTGGTTTGGTTTGGTTTTTTTGGTTTAATTTGGTTTTGTTGGTTTATTTTGGCTTTGTTGGGACGGAGTCACCTTCTTTACCCAAGTCTGTGCCAGCAGCAGTGGAAGATAGGAGTGGTAGAAAGAATACAGTCCTTATTCCATAACAATGCATATTATTGCTCCAATAAATAAAAAAGCTGGGATGGCAGAGGTATTTATTTGTCTCATCGCACAGTAAATAAGTAAACTGGACAATAGTGCATCTTTGGAATTTAATACTAGAAGATGCCATCCCAAATATTCAGTGAGATATTTAAATATTAATGATGCTCAGAAAGTGTCTGTGTTACTCACATAGATTTGAAAAGATCCCAAACTTGAAAGTGTGTGTGTGTTTATATTGTTCCCTGCTCCTGGTAGACATCCCTTCTCAGTCTTTCATGTCTCTCATTTACAGTAACAGGTTTCAAGTCAATCCCTGTTTAGATTTGTTGCCTTGCAAGCTATCATACCCAGAAGCTCTTGTTGTGTCCTGCTGGACTGTGAGGCCCTGATATACCCAGCATGTGTTTTTTCAATCATGTCAAGTTGTGAGCTATATGACCTGAAAAATGCACGTGCACACACACGCCACAGTTGTAGACACTCCACCTAAATATTTAGAGATGTACAAAATGTCTATCACTCCCAGAACTGTGGACATAACTAAATCAACTGGCTTCACTGGCATAAGAGATACAAAAAAATTGTAGCAATAAAGATTTTATTACTCTAAAGTATTTCTAGAATAACCTCTTCCCCTCTCTCTTAAAAGGGAAGTAAATGGAATACGTGATAGTATGGCAAGAATGTTTTATAGACATGGTTGAGTAAGGCAGCCATTTCAAAGTCATACCAATAAAAGGCCAGCTCCTGCTGTCATTACTCATTTGTACAGTCCTAATGACTTCGATACAATGATATGCTTGAGCAACTTGAACAGGATTTAGTACAAAATATTAATTTCAGAATGGTTTATTGGAAATTAGAAGGTTTTATCTGTGCTATAAATAATATTTTGGCCAATGAAAAATGAATTGTCATTTTAACATCTAATTCACATTCCTAAAATAATGACACCTTTCAGACTACTTGTTTACTTTTTTCCTTCTGTCTACTGGGTCTGAAAGTGTACCACTCTGCTTTACTTTGGATTTTCAATCAATATCACTTTCCTGTTCCAGTTCAATTATGGGCGCTTGAAAGTCAGAGTAGTTACTTTCATCAGCTTCTTTTCATGACTTTGTTTGCTCTTCGTCTTGATATTGAAACATTTTCCAATAAACACCAGCTATAAGACATCTGTTTTGAACAAACCTTTGTTCCTTTGTAAAATTTGCCTTTTGTTGGTCCCTGTTTCATCTTTCTGATCCCATCACCAGTGGTGCAAATAAGAGGGGACAGCACATTGTCCAACTCCAACTCCGAGAGTGCTAACAGCTGATTTGGTCCTCAAGGAGACTAAATGATCTCTGGGATCCCAGAAACACCACACCATTACATGATCAAACAACGTGCTCTCACCATCAGGCTACCTTGGATCTTCTTCTCCTTAGTGCCTAGTAGTGGAGGCTCAGAGACCACAGAGTTGACATGGAGTTTTCCAAAGAACATTTCTGCTGCTCTCTTGGCTTCCTGAGAATAATGGCACAGCTGCAATACCATGGTGAAAAGGAGATTTCAGGCAGCTGAGAAAAAGTCTCATTGAGCTGCCTCTTTGTGTTTCATTCTCCCGGTGAGAAGGTGATTTGTGACTAGGTCTCAGAACAGCTATGGTAATGAAAATACTGACGGTGTAACGTAACCCTGTTAAAGTAACAACAACACTTGGTGCTTAGCAATTCCTGTATCCAAGCACTTCCAACAAATTGAAGGCTGATATTCCTCAGTCAATATGCACAAATGTTTAAATGAAGAATCCCATAATTGGTTTTCCTGTCTCATCCTTCCTAACCCATCGAACTGCCATGCTGCCATTTCCCGTTATCAGACACTTGCCAGTCATAAGCAATCAGTCGGGTACTTCACAATTAGCAGGGAAAAAATATGCAATTTCTTTGTGTTGGTACCAGATGTTTAAAGCCAAGAACAGGATAAGCCAGAAAAATGCTCCACCCTCAGAGCACTGCAAGTCAGTCTCCTGTAGCATAGCTTGTTGTCTTGGCTATGCCTTGTAGTTTTCTGTAATAACACAAGAGTGAGAGTTAGATACTACTGTTTTTGCCTGTCTTTGCATGGAAGTTGGATTATTCTGTGCATTCAGTTTGCCTTCAAGGATTTGGTGCTGAGATCCTTCAGAACAAGCTTGTTAGAAAAGCAAGAAAATAATGTCAGAGGGGTTTTCATTCACAAGGAAAAAAGGCACCAGCATAAGGAAGGAAATAGTTAGTCCTGGAAGCATCAGCATGGGCAACGAACCCTCTCCAAAGTAATTGTTGGACAGAGGATTTGTTGTACTTTATCAGGCTGGCACTAGGGGTTTCCTTTTGAGCAATTTTCCATCTGCACAGGTGGGTAGCTGAGATTAGAGTAAGTGTCTGGTCTGTGTAATTGAATCTGTACTACTTATCAGCACTACTGAGAGCTCTCAATTGCAACTGAAGGTCTGTTTCCTGTGCTCTGGTTCACATGCAGAGACAGAGCCAACGCTCCAAAGCTTTCAGTCTACTTACACAGGGAAAAGAGGGATGGGAGCAGAGAGCATAGACCAAAGCAGCAGTGAGCACAACAGGCAGATGAATAACAAAGAAGAGAAGAGGCCCAGGTCTCATGACAGTTGTTATAACCTCACATTAGAGCATGACACACTTTGTGGCTTGATGGTATCCATCACTGTGTCATATTTTCTGCAATGAAATTCCAAACCATCAAGAACTGGGAAATCTGTGTCAATTTACCCAGAAAAGGTAACTGGGAGTGCTGCTGTGAAAGAGCAACATATTAATTTACCCTTTTTGGTCTTTCTAGGATAAAATACAGCCCATTTCCAGACATCTGGAACTGCCACACCTTAATTTAAAAAAACCCTGAAGGATTATTTAATCTAAACCTGATGCTATTCATGCCTGTTTTGGATAATCTCCATAGTCCTATTTTTTTTTTTTTTTTTTTTTTTTTTAATTACGGGAAGGTGGAAAGGGTGAATGAGATTAAAATATTAGTATTTTGTTGCAGAAACTATATACTGGGCAGCAGAATTTAAGATCTTGTGGTTTGTGTGATCCATTAAACATTTTTGGTTTACTATTTTTCTTGGGGTTGAGATGCATTATTTTTGTCCCTCCAGATATGAAACAGTTTGGCTTGATCTTTACCTTTTTTAATTTCCTCTGACTTATTTGGTAAACTTTTTTTCTTTTTCTTTTTATTTTTTTTTTTTTTCTTTTCTTTTTTTTTTTTTTTTTTTTCATAGTCTAGCTTACTTAAAGAGAAAAGAGAAGAAAATTTCCATGTGGGTTTTGACAGGTTGCTTGTTCCTCATTTGAATAAATGCAATCAATAGTGCAAAACTGTCTTGCAGAGCCTGGGTGAGGAATTATCACTGTTTGAGAAGAAACCTGAAGTGAAAGCGCTTCCTCTCCAAAGGAGTGTGCTCTGTAGTGTATCCCAAAGCATACACCAAACTCTAAACAAATTAAGAGATGCTACATTAATAAGGATTAAATAAGGATGGAGAAAGTCTTTGTGTTCTCTTTGCTTTGCTCAGTGCTGCAAAACTTTTAGCATCTCCACATCCTGAACCTAAATTCCCTGGGAAGAACAATGACAAAGATCATTGTTCATGATCTTTGTCATGAGTGGCATGGGTGAGATGTTATTTAGCATCCTCTGGAGCCAAAGCTGAACTTTTCGAGGGGACCAAGGCTTTGTCAGCCATCAGCTGTTAAGGTGAATGCACACTGTTCCACAGCTATGTCACACCAGTACTGAGGAAACAAATGGGCAGAGAACAGATAGATGGATCCTTCTCATCTCTGTAGAATAAAGAATTTAAAATCCATTCCCAGGGATGCTAGAAAACAGGGAGATATTCTGGTTACTTCTCCGGAACGACCAGCCTATAGCATGCAGATCTACTGCAGCAAAGTGAAACAACGTGAGCCCCGTTGGCTGAAGTACCCTCACAGGTGCTACCAGCATAGAGATCCAAATCTGTTTGGCTCTGTAGTCTGGGGAGTCAAGTAGTGCTGTGGGAATGCCATCTCTGAAGTATGAGGAGGAAGAGGACAGAGGAAGATGAAAACTGGGGAATATTAACAGCTTTAGAAAGGGCTCACACCTGAAGTGCCACTTTTCGGAATGGGATCTTGTTAATCCACTTCATTGGAGCATAATACTATTCATACTATGAAAAAATCATGTTGCCAAGGTCTACTGAGCATTTCTTCAGTAAGAATAGGCATTTTCATATTAGGCAATAAAACATAACCATTGTACTCAACTTAAAAATTATTACATTGACAAAGAAGATGATGGTATTCACTTTTTCTGAAACAGGAAACTTCCAATTTTGTCTGTGCATGGTTTTGGTATATGTGGCTGGTTTGGTGGTTCAGCAAGAGATTTGTCTGTAAATATTTTGGAAAAGCATAGGTATTCATCATTTCTGAGAATAATATGCAGTAAACAAGGTATAAAACAATGGTAGACACTTGAGAGAAGTATTATGTATGGCTGTCTTTAGCATTGTGAATAGCACTGCCAAGGGAATGGACTATATGGACATCAGGTGTGAACCAGTGTAGCTGTTCTTATATTCCTATTGGCCAAAGTAGGAAGTAGATTCTCCCTGCAGAGCACCTCTTAGTTATAACTCTCAAATTAATTTTTTAACAACTATTTTCACTATTCAGCACAAAATATGTTTATTATATCCCCATTTCTCAATTTTCTTCCATTATCTCTGTACACCAGAGTAGAGTGTATCTGAATTGAGTGTGCCAGACTATGCTCTTGGGCATTTTGAAGTTCCATGAAAATACTTCTCACAGAAGATGTTGAGTTTATTTTGAAAGAGCTTACCCTGAAAATGCAATGTAAATGATTCATATAGTTGGTGGTAAATGCTGACAGGAAAATATTTGTTTGTGTAAAGCCAGGAACTTTTCACTAAGGGAAAGCTTCTATGACTTCAACATTTCTCTTCTGTCTCCCTCGGCACACTAGCAGGGGTTGGCATTTTTCGTGACAGGTTTCAATGCTTTTGGCAAGCACTGATCAGCTAAAAATTATGTTGCCACTTAGAGGTTGGTACGACAGAAAATCATTGCTCTTTTGTCTTTAGGGAAAACCAATGCAAGGGGAATTAAATTATTGCCCTAAGGTCAAGGAAAAAGGCAGGAGTGAATGAAAGAATCCCAATTAGAATTTAATTCTGAACTATCTCCTAATGTTTTGAAATGTGTCCTCTGAATACTTAAATCCAAATGGCACAAGAGGTCAGGATGTCAGTAGAGTGGGATTTTCTTGCAGAAGTCTGCTCTGGGTTTTTCCTTTTCTTGCCTCATATGTGACTGGTGGTCCTTGGAAAGTCAGAAATCTGACTGCAAACATTTTCCCAGTGTTTCCACCAGTGATTTCAGTTGTGATGAACTAGCTGAAGCATTCTGTTGATGAGAAATTTTGTCAAAACACCTCCCAGAGGCTTTGGGCCAGTCTGTTTGCATGATGCTGTAGTCATATGAGGCTCAGTCCCCACGCTTGAATGAACGAAAGAGCTCTCTTGAAGAGTTTGGAAAAGCATCTCCTCCACTTCCTATCAGAAACATGTTAACAAGGATTGACAATATCCATACAGATCAAATTCAAGGTCAGTAACTGCAAGTGGCTGGTTCCTGTGGGCTGTCTTGAAGAACAGTAAAGAAGCTTTTTCCCAGATGGCATGCTGAGCGAACTGCTTCTCAGAGCTGTAAGACTGGTGAGTTTGGAATTTTGTGTCGTACTGAAGTTTATGTCTCTGGACAGGAAACTGCATCATGAATGGGCAGACAAATGATGCTGGTGTGCCTTCAGGGAGGAGTAACAGTGCTGCAGGTCAGATTTTCAGCATTTATGATGTGACATTGAAGAAATATAATTGAGGTATGAAGCTAGAAATCATCAGCCCTGTTGTTTTTTGAAGAGAATTTTAGTGCTGCTGGAAGCAGTAGATTGGCAGTCCCTAAGTCTGGAGTCAAAAGGCAGGTACTCCATGAACAGCAACAAACTGTTCTTGCTCTCTCTGAAGACTTCTAGGGGCATGAGACTGCTCACTTACAGTCCTTTCCAGTTTCTTTCTTTTCCAGTTTGCTATTGAGACTGCGTTCAGAGTAGTCCATTTTAGTGTTGATTTCTGTGTATGCATTGAATGCGTCAGTTGAATCCAGGCCTGCTCCAAAACCCCTTGGCGTGGATGGACAACTTTCCATTGGTATAGAGGAGATTTATCTGGAGGTCTATGAATGATGGTGAGAATCCTTCGACTTATGGCCTGTAAAAACATCCATGTGAGAGCACCATCACCAGCGGCCATTGTTGTCTCCTGGAGAGCCCACATCCCAAGCATCCCACTGGGCTCCTATGAGATCCACCAGAATGATCCCCACTTTCAATAGCAAATCGTCTCATCACATGCCTCCTAATATCATTCAAATGACACAACTCATAGGATGTCTACACAACACTAAGTACCATGAACAGAATGCAAACCAATAATGCTAATTCCTGAAACTCTTGGCTTTTCTGGAAATGCCAGTAATAGATGGCAGATTCTAAGTTGGCTTGAGCCGATTTCCTGCCTTTCCCTAGATATATGTGGGGTACACAGGGCACAGGAGAGCAACCATCAAGCCCACAAATGTCACCTTTTTCAAGACAAATAACAAAGTAATAAAACGTGTAGGTATGTACAACTTTACTAGATACTGATTTTCAAAATTTTGTGAGTATGAGCACAACACACACTCTGTGGGATCCCTTGTGTTCAAAATCTAATTCAGCAGCTGGAAAAAAATTACTGATTTAAAAATGTGTTAAAAATAAGTAATTTTCCTCACACTTTTTAATATCAGGACCATTTCTGACTCGTCTGTGGAAACCTATGTTTCTTTTGTGTGTGTAACAGACAACTTTCCTTTTTCTGAGACTATTTCCAGAATTCATCATTTCATTTTAGAGTTTTCATGAAATTTCTTACTTATCTTATTCTCTTCCCTTCTCTGTTGGATCTCTTACTTCAAGTTGACTTACACTTACTCTTCAGGTCAATGTAGACACTGTAATATTTGTTTCGCATTGATGGATTTGCAACAGACGTCATTTTGGGTTTTTTGTTTTCTTGGAGGTAAGGACCATTTGTAAGGTGTAATGGGCTTACTGTAGGACATACAAATTGGAAAAGGTTTCCCAAATTGCGGGTTAATGCCCCATCCCTCCAAATATTCAAGGTTTGACTGGGGTTTTGAGCAATGTGGTCTAGTGGAAAATCTCCCAGTTTATCAAGGGGGTGTAGGAATAGACGACTTTTTAGGTGCCTTCCAGCTCAAACCATTCCACAGTTCTTTAATTCTACATTTTTACTTGGTTTGTAAAACATAAAATTATATATGGATGTGTGTGGAGGGTAGCAGGACTTTACCTCCCTCGTAATTATAATACATTTCCTCAGCCTCTGAGTTATATTACATTATGAAGCTGCACAACAGTGTATCTGAAGGGAACTCATCCCAAACGCAATGCACAGAGATCTGTTTAAACGCAAGGACACCAAATACTGTAGGACACAGTGGGTTGCAGCAGTAGCACAGATATGTCTGGGGTGACAGGAGGGGAGAGTGAAAGAGAAGAACCAGCATGACATTACCAGCAATGTTGCACATCATGTGTGGCGTGGTTTTAGAAACACAGAGGGGATTTCGTCTCCAGTCCTGCAACTTCCAGCACTGACATATTTATTGAGACAATTGGTAAAATCTGTAACAACAGGCTAGTTTAAAGTGGATTTTTTTATTGGTTGTTTTGGTTTTCTACCAGGCAACTGTCACATCACACAACAACACCCCAAATTCATTGGGGAAATTTTACCCTGTAAGCATTGCAGCACTTGCTCTTTTCTTTTACACTTAGAAAAAAAACATTTGCACTTAGCTTAGTTTCAGAGAAAAGTAACATATCACTTTTCACCTTGATGAATAGCCCTCTTTTTCCATATGATGACTGCAGATGCACCTCCAATGGGATGGCAGGAAATAAAGAGTGGAAAAGTGAATATATATTTCCTTTTTTTTTTTTTTTTCCTTAAGTAGTTAAAAGCAGGATCTAATGCCAAGTTCTAAAATAAAGGTCTTGTAGAAAGAGCACTGGCTGTCAGCCACTCTGAAATAAATCCACCTGTTCAGTCATCGCTTCAAGAAAGTGTTGACAGCACTACAGTGAATTTAAATAACAAATGATGCTTGTGTTCACCTGACAAACCTAGTTTTTAGGAGTGTCCCTAA
This sequence comes from Hirundo rustica, assembly GCF_015227805.2. Lineage (NCBI taxonomy): Eukaryota > Metazoa > Chordata > Aves > Passeriformes > Hirundinidae > Hirundo > Hirundo rustica. The sequence continues at coordinate 30,259,965 of NC_053452.1, forward strand.
GGAGTTCCTAGAGATCTTAGATTTGCTGAGGAGCAACACATTGAGCTTTACCTAGGGGCTGTTAATGCTCAAATTGAGGTCTGTGTGGCAATGGTTGGGCAGGAGACAATCTGTCATTCGTCATCAGGCAAAGCGACAGATGTGAATGCAAAATCAGAAAAGGGAGATCTGGTTTTGAAACAGAAGCAGAAAGCACTGATTGTGGTTCCCTCAGAAACTGTGCTTGGGTTTTAAAAACTTTTGCTAAAGGTTATGTTGGAAATCAACCTTGCACTTGTCATAATTTGAGTGCGCTGTATAAGGCTGTGTTTCTACAAGGCTGTTGGGAGAGGAGCACAGTCTTGCGAAATGTACTGTCAGGAGGGAAAAAAAGAGAATTAAATTTCTTTCACTCTTGATTGCGTGTTATCATTACAGCTCTCCTTGCCTATTTTGTCATGTGAGTGACAAACTATGAATATATTTAATCCTTCGTATGTCTAGATTTCAACCACAGAAGTTAGAGAATTTACCTGCAGTCTCTGCTCCCATATGTGCAACCACAAAACTATGCAGTGTGACTAAAAGTGAAAAATACCCCAAATGATCACATGATGTATTTAATAAAAAAATTCACAAAGTTTTTAGGAAGTATTAGATTGTCAAGCTTTCATAGCAAAATAGTCACTACAGAAAACTTAAGGTGCGTCTTACCAGTAATGTTCCTGCAACTAAATCCCTTCACAGGCGTATTACTTCCTGCAGATCAGCGGAATAGGTAATTTGAGACCTCCAGAGCTACTTGAATGAATCTTGCTGAAAGATTAAAACCTTGCTACTGGAGCAAATTCTGTGCCTCATCCCATACTGACCTAAGCGATAATGTACTATTTCAATGAGTAAAGATTTTACTTCAGGGCAGCTGGCTGACATATACTCATCCTCTTGGGAAGAGTAGAGTCATTTAGGAAGTTCTATCTCACAGTATGGGATAGAGGATTACTTTGTACCAGAAGTGGACAGTACTGTTGACTAACATAGAGAAGCTACAGTTCTTTTCCCTAGTAACTGAAGGAGGCTTAAAGGTAAAGGTCAGAACTTACCTTTTATGTTGAATCTCTTGCTTTTTAGTGGACTATCGAAGGATTCACTGTCTAGCCTATCTGTTAATACTTAAGTCAAACACACACACCTCCTGCTTCTTTTCTCAAGGTCAGGCAGTTTTATTCAGGGAGTTACACAAGGAAGTTCTACAAAGCCCATTTTTATATTAGAAAATTATCCTGCAGCTGGTCTCTCAAAGCTCCCTGAAGCAGAAAGCTACTTCTAGTAAAGCTGGGGAGAATAGTATAAACCTATCAAAATAAAATTAATTTCAACCTCTTCAATTAAAACTGGCACATGGACATGGAGCCTTTTAATATGGAAGATGAGGCAGTTAGAAGGCAAATATTAGTGTTGCTGTTGCAAGAATAAAATGAAAAATGTACATTGGATAAATGCTTGTTTACCTTTTCCTTTACTAGGATAAAGCATTCAGGTCTGGATTCTTGTCTGGGAGATGAGAGCATAGTAGTCACTTGAGCCTGTGTCTCTTGTCACAGGATGTAGAAAAACACCTTCAGATGATAATTCAGTTTTGAGGTATGGTGAAAAGTCCATTTCCTTCCACTGACCACCAGGAGTGACCCTGGAGTTTCTGCAAACTGAGCCTGACTTCCTAAGAATAGCCCCAAGAGTTACATGGAGTTGTACAAATTAAAGCCAACTGGCATTTCACCTAGTGATAAGATTAAACCAATTTTTTTTTTCTTTTTCTTTTATTTTTTTTTTTTTTTTTTTTTTTTTTTTTTTTTCCTAGAGGGACAATTTCTTTCAGTAAATGAGTGGGGAGGAAGATCATAGAATGCTTTCGTTCTGAACATGAATTCTGGTCTTCTATTCTGGTCTTCTGTCTTCATTAGAGATGCTTCCTTCTATCTGTTCTTGAAAAAATAGGATGGGTAGGCAATAAAATAGATATTAAACATGTAAACAAGAAGTTGGATTTGTAATGAAATGTAATGAAATACCATTGTGAACTTTCAAAAAAACTTTTGACACTGATAAAAAATCATTGTTTTTATTAAATGTGCCCTTTTTTTCACCTCAGACAGTTATTTGCTATTTAAAACTGCAGGAACAAGGATGATCAATCTTAAAAAAAAGATGAGAACTCTTAAAATAAAGAATTAACAACAACAACAACAATAATAGTAATAATAGTAATAATAATAATAAAGGTCTGGTGTTCAATAATCTGAAACCAAACCACAAATATTAATTTTTGAGAAATCACAATACGCCAGCCAGCCATAATAAATACTGCTGGCATGTAGAATTATAGAATTGTTAATGTTGGAAAAGATCTCTTAGACCATTAAGTCCAACTGTTTTTCCAGCACTTCTGAGTCCAGAACTAAACCAGGTCCTTAACTGGTTTACATATACATAAAAGACATATACATATATGTCTTTTAAATACCTCCAGGGATGGTGACTCAACCACTTCCCTGGGCAGTCCCTTCTAGTTCTTGAACAACTTTTCAGTGAAGATATTTTCCCTAATATAAGTCTAGACTCCTCTGGCACATCTTGAAGACATTTTCTCTTATTCTGTCGCTTGTTATCTAGGAGAAGAGAACTACTCCTTCCTGGCTACAGCCTCCGTCCAGGCAGAAGCAATAAGATTCCCCTCTCTGAGCCTCCTTTTCCCCAGGTTAAGCAACCCCAGCTCCTCCAGCCTCTCCCCATGGGACCTGTGCTCCAGACCCTTCACCAGCTCTGTTGACCTTTTCTCCAACCCCTCAATGTTCTTCTTGTTGTGAAGGGTCCAACACTGGACACAGCACTCATGCTGTGGCCTCACCAGTGCCGAGTGGAGCAGGATGAACACTGCCCTGGTCCAGCTTGCCCCACTGTTTTGGATACAAGCCAGGATGCCATTGGACTTTTTTGGCCATACTGGCTTGTGTTCGCTTGCTGTTGAGCAACCCCTCCACGTCCTTTTCTGCTGGGCAGCTTCCCAAACACTCTGTCCCAAGCCAGTAGAATTACTTAGGGTTGCTGTGACCTAGAGGGAGGATTCAGCACTTGGCCCTGTTGAATTCATACAATTGGCCTTGGTCCATTGATCCAGTCTGCCTGGATTCCTCTACAAAGCTTCCTTCCACCAACAGTGCCACCAGCCTGGTGTTGTCTACAAACTGAGGGGGCACTTGATCCCCTCTTGCAGATCATTGATAAATATGTTAAAAAGGACTGACCCAAATACTGAACCCAGGGGACAAAAAGAAACATAGCTGGAGGTCCATCACAGGAGGAGAGAAGAGATGGAAGATGGGAAACTGAGGAGGCAAAAGGTTTTAGACCGCTATCGTACATGTTGGAGTTTAGAACTACAGAGAGGTGGCAGATATGGTGACACACTGCTGTGAGACTGGTATCTGCCCCTCTATCAGACTCAGCAATAATGTGGAGCAATGCTGATCCTGGCATACTGATAAGCACTGACAGCATCCCGTTTGTCTGGGTTGAGTACAGTGAGTTTTTCTGTCTCCTTGTCCCCACAATTACTACAAGAAACGTGACCCTGTCCATGTCAGAGGCAGCTGCCAGGTCCTGAAATAATCCAGCAAAGCTCTTGCAGTGACTGCAAGCTCAAGAGGACTCAGCTACATCTCACACTTCTGTATTTACCTTGTCCTTCTTTCTTTTAAAAGCTATAAAGTCATATCCGAGATTATGTGCTTTTATGCTTGGTGGCTTAGGGATGTGAAAGCCCATATCAAATAGAATTGATCAAAGTAACTGTGGAAACCACACCTGGCAGCAGTTTGTCTCTTGGGTGCATTTTGTCATCAAGTGCTTACAGAGAGTTACAGACTTAGCTGGCCCACCTAAGAGAGAGGCTTTGCAGGGTTTTCTGCTGTGCAGTGATAGAGACGGTGGTAAATAGCATTAATGGTGAGTGACAGTCCTGCCCTATTTTCTCCACATCACTCAGCTGTAAGTCAGCCACCTTCATTAAATGAAAGTTTCCTTGTACTTTGCATAAGGCTCAATTTCAGACTGAATTATGAGGTTGCAGAGTCAGTAGGCAGGAATTTATACCTGTTGAGGGAATGGACTTGTGCGTTGAGGTTGTGCACGTACATAGAAAAGAAGAAATTAAATAAACCTCTGTGAAATCTGGCACAGACAGGATTCATAAAATTAGGCATAATCCATGGAGCAACTGCAAGGGGAAGGGTATTGTTCAGCAAATAAGCTACTTCATTAAAAATGTAAATGCCACTAGAGCTACAGATGAGTGCCAGCATTCCAGCTTACTTGGAAGATGACAGGAGGGAATGATTGACAATATTTTTTCTGCAGTTTAAATTCTCCTTTTTTTCCAATATCCAAAATATAAAGCTATGGACTGTATAAAGTGTTTACTAAATCTAAAAGTGAGAAAATTAAACATATGCATAATCCACATCAGAGTGTTAAATGAGGAAGAATTTAATTAAAACAGTACCAGTGGTAGCAATATTATTTGCAGAAAGTCTGAAAAAGAGCATGCTTCTGTGATCTTAAACCCACAGATAGTTATGATTGATGAATACTGGAAAAGATATAACATGACAGTGTAGAGACTAGAACTGACAGGATTAAATAAGTATTTGATTTTGGACCTATGAGATATACAAAAGAAAATTTAATTAACTGATGTGATTCTTCTATGTGTATACATTACTGTGGGTGCAACTCCCTGTGCAAATAGCTTACAAATGCTTTGAGATATTCTGATTAGTGCCACAAAATAATGTGAGCTGAGATCGTTATTAATCATTATTTTATTACCATTGTAGTAAAGATCTAAAAATAGACGCATTAGACCTAAATGAGCGCTGCTCTGTTGACTTTTAATTTGGTCATGCTGATGTGCATCACTGAGGAGTAGCTCAGTATTTGGACATGGGTACAAGGGCTGATTCCCATGCATAGAGAAAACTTTTTTTTTTCCTTTTATTTGAGATAAATTAGTATATCTCCTTTTTTACTCACCAGTACAGTGAAACAGACACCTGTAAAATACCATGCATTAAGTTCATATAATTTTGAAACTTAGCAAGTGTTAAATGTGAATCCAGAGTAATCCTAGTAGTTTATTAATAGATTTCATCATATCAAAATTTCCTATTTGATGAACTGGTGCTCTGCAAAGCTAAGACAATGGAAGCATGAGATTTGTTTCAAGAAAAATGAAGTTTTGATTTTCCTTCTGAACTGTGTGGCTCGCGCTGTGGTTTTGAGACCATTGGTCAGACCTAGTCAGAGAGCTGCTTCTCCTCGAATGGGAAGCCTTGCAGGGAGAGGGATACCAAGCCAGGAATGTGCTGTCAGGATAGCAGCAGGGAACCTCTGTACTCTCCTGGTGTTAGCCAGGGCCTCCAAAAGACTCCAGGGCTCCTCCTGCAGCAGTGTGGCTGTTTCTTTAGTGAGCCCAAGAAACCTTCTGCAAGAGTAGGTCGCACAGCCTCTATTTTCCAGCGAGTTCCAGCTCATCTGCTTGCTTTTTGCTCCACTGAGGTTCTTTGTAGAGTTTCCATAACACAGGGTGCCCCCCCCAGCTCCAAAGTATGGAGCACTGGGGGCTGAGTGTTGAACCCCCGTGGAGAGAGCCACATGTCAGCAAGGGGGCTTAAAATTATTATTGCTGCATATACAGTATCTGCACAGCCTGGGGATCCAGTTCTGGCTGAAAGGAGCTATGAATGTGAGGTATTATTAGCACATGGCTTTGTAGTAAGCCACCCTCAGGCCACATTAAGGTTTTTGATGTTTCTCGGTTGCACTCTAAAGGGATTTTAACATGATTTCAGAAAAGCAAAGAAGAAAAAGAAAGAACTCACAACCTCTTTTTAAATTTTAAATAAAAATTGAAAGAAACCGCTTGTATTTTGATTTTCATTTCTGTTTGAAGCTGAAGATTTGTTTAGATGCAGGCTGAGCATCTTGATTATGCTCTTTTAAAAGTGACCTTGATCTTTTAAAAACATAAATGGAAATAAAAGATCTGGTGACCTTTTTATTGAGGTTTTCAGAGAGCTGAGAGGAGCCTTCCCTGTCTTCCCGTGTTGCAGGAATACCTCCTACTAGGGAACACAATATCAGGCTGAGTTAAAAATGCCCCAAGGGCCATATTGATGAGGGGAAGCTCACTCTCCACGGCCTTTTTAACATTCAGCCACAGCATAACTTGTTTGTTTCCTCTGTGTGGGAAATGTCAACAAATGTCACCCAAGTTCTTTGCTTTCTTTTCTTATCTTTTGAAATATTATTTGATATGTGTGTGAAAGTGTAGAGTATATTAATAAAGGAGATTTACTCTCCAGTGTACTAAAAGAGTGAGTGCAAGGCTGTAGTGAAGAAAGGTTTCTTATATTAATTTTGCCATTAGGAAAAAAAAATGCTCTTCAAAAGACTTACTGAAGAGAGAGATCAAAAGAAGACCTGTTAGCCTCAAGTGGTCTATACTTCTTCTAGCATGTGGTCTGTATTCATTACTCTAGGATTTTCTTTGAAACAAATTTTGAGTGCTTTGTCCAGATCATTTAAATATTCTTTTTAGCAATGTGTGACTCCCATTGATTTCCTGGGAGACTATTCACAGATAAGACTTCTGGGTTCAAAATTTCAGAAGTCCTTAACAATCCTGCAAAACTTTATAAAAATTTCATAGATTACTTAGTGTTTGTGGCTTTTTTTTTTTTTTTTTTTTTTTTTTTTTTTTTTAAAATACGTCTGCAGTTCCTAAACCACTAAGATTCTTTGAAATTACAGCCTTTGCCTTTAATGAGACTGTTGATATTTGGGTTGAATTAGCCTTTGAAAACAGTAATTTATTATACATTATAGCACTAGGTACATAATGTAATTAGGCTAGGTAGAATATGACATTTAACATTTATAAGGCACTTTTTGTGCAAGTATAATTATTTAATTAGGGCAGTGCTGCGAGGCCCCCAAAGCAATTTGGTATATAATTTGCTTATATTATGTGAATGCATTGAAAGAAACAATTTTGGCCCAAACTGCTTTCAAATGTGTTGACAGGACAGAAAAACAATGAGGAGTGAAAGTCTTTGATTTCACTGTAAGGACAGAGAACTCACGCAGAAAAATATTAAGAGAATTTCCAAAAGACAAATACCAGCTTTCTGCGACAAAGCAGTGAATTTAATTGCTTGTGCATGACAAGATCATCTTTCCTTTTCATCTTCAGCTATTTCATACGCGCTAAATTCTGATGATTTATATACTTCTGCAATGTGTTAAACAATTCCTTTTCATCTTTAACAGTCAGATGTTTCAACTATTTGTAGACAGTTTAGTCCACCGCTATATATATATTTCATTTTTTGTTTTGTTTTATTCCAATCTGTCCTACTAAAAAAAAGATAAGATAGTTCTATTAACGCACTCATGGATCCATCTGTGAAATTAATACCCTGTAAAGCATTTAAAGACCATGTATCAATGATATGCTGCCTCCTTAGGGAAATGTGCTCTGACTGCAGTTTTCAGCTGCCAGGGTGGAACAAGAAGGCAAGGTTGAAGCTCTGGGCATGCAGTCGTGCCACTGTCAGTAAGCTCAGTCTCCTGCCTTTCTTTCCATTTCCAGCCATGGAAATTCCCATGAGAACTTTCCAAAAGCAAGGTTATGAAAGGCTAAACACATACTTCATCACTCCAGGATTCCTAGTTATCAGAAATATCCTGAAATGAAATTCTTAAAGTTGTATAATCTTAACCAATTATTATTATAAGATGGTGAAAACCTCACAGGAAACATAGCAAGTTTTGTATAATTCTTCAAGAATTTTCTTATCAATTTGTGTCCAACTTATTCAAGCCCCATAGGTAAATTTTGCTTTTATTTTGCACTATAGGAATGAAAACTCTTTAAAATTATGTATGGCCAGGAGACTCAGATGGAGAATATGATCTTACCTTAATTCTGATGACCACATATTTCTAAACTGGTAGAAACAATTATTTTTTTTACTATTATTTAAAATATGGAATGATAATCAAGGGTTAAATGCTGAAGGCTTTAACTGACTCCAGCACATCTGCAACTGAGGTATAACTAAGGTCAAGAAGTCAGTCCTTGGCATTTTTTTCTCTCATGTTTACTTCATCCAGCCTCTTATTTGGATCATTTCTGTACAAAGAGTTTGGACAGCAGCCTGTAAAATCAGCCCTGTCCTTAAAGAATAGTCTCCTCATGTCAGCAATTTCTTGCAGAAATTATAACTTCCTACAAGGAACCAGCTCAAGTGTAGTGGTTTGGAAATGCTGGGAAATAGTGAATTAGGCACCTGAAAGGATAAGGGACCTGTTGCATTTTCTTCCAGCTCTTTGTGCTTTGATTAATCATTTGCTTGCATTTTGATAAGCAGCTGCACTGTGTGAGTGTATTCCAACCTTGAGATGTTCATATTATTTCAGGACATTGCATCATATGCAAAGCAGTTTCCCAGCTGCTTCCTGACTCATGCTGGTAAAGGAGTAACTCACACTTTTACTGGATTGTAGGGGTGGTAAAATCCTAGAAACTGAAGGCTTCACGTCAATAGACATTTTATCAAGAGAAATTAGATTTCTCTCATGCTTCAGCAATACAGCAGTGGTTGTCAGGTTATCAACAGTTTGACAGAGGGATTATTTTAGCTCTATTTGACACAGATACAAACTTTCTGTATTTGAGATGAAACATGCCGTAAATATTTTGGGCTTGTATGTCACTGCAACGATGGTGTACCCAGTTCCACAGGTAGTAATAAAACTTGCTTTGTTATCTGGCCCTCATGTACTGCGGGGCAGTAAAGTAATTCACAAGCTACAAGCTCCATCACTGATTTAGGGTGTGCCTTTCTGTTTGCAGGTTCTCCCCATGGCCATACTCAATCATCTTTCGTTGCAGTGTCTCACCGTATTCCTCAGCATGAGCTGTGGTCAAATGGAAGATATGAAACTTGAGGGAAATATTTCTATATTATATTAGGTTCTGTCTGTTTTCTGATCTTGTTTGTTCCATTTCTGTGTTCCAAGGCACTTTACCTGAGGACAAGCATGCATCTATATCACTGGGGATGGAGCTTTTCTTTAAAGGTTTGAATCCCTTAGATTGTATTCACAGCTATATTATATAAAATTCCATAGTCAAATTCATAGCCATATTATATATAATTTTATATATATATATATATATATATATAAATATATAAAATTTCCAGAAAACACCTTTTTTTGGAAAGACATTAAAATGCACAATTCCAGCTGATCTCTAGTCTTCACCTTTCATCAGAGAAAATTTGCACGTCCAGGTTCATTGCTGTAATGAAACACATGCACTGAACCATCAAGCCAGGACAGACAGAAAATCAGGACAAGCCATAGAGACTGAACTGAGACTCCTCTTCTGTTTACGAGTCATAACTAATCCTATTTTATCCATGTTCTCTGTTTCTTTCCATAGAATGATGAGCACAAATCTGTTTTCCTTCACCCACCCCATCTACCCCCTCTTTGCACCCCACTCCTCTGACAGTCATAGGAAAAAGTCATGACTTCAGCTGCATACACTATTTACCTAAAGTGGGGGAAAAAAACCCAAAAGTAAAATAATGTGATTTCAGTTGATTTAAGTGGGCAATAATAAAAGGGGGAGTCTAGGACCTTTGCTTCCCTAAGCAACATTCAGTTGCAATCATTCTTAGTCATTTTAACAAAGAGTTGATTTTTAGCAATGAGTTTACCATAATTTATAAACCAATGGAATCTGACCCTGTTTGTGTAGGGACTATTGATCCATAAATGTAGGTAGTTCTCAGCAATGCCTGGTGCCTGAGCCAGGACCACAAAGTGTGAAGGATGAGGGAAATCATTAGCTTGTGTTCTGGAGTGAGGTATTTGCTATAATCAGAGCTGGTTTGACAGAATCACCTTCACTAGAAATTCATTTCCTTAGGAATAGATTTCATTATTGTAGAACTCACTGGTTACTTGTCTGCATCATGTTCAAAGTTGCAAGAGAGGTGATGTTG